>NC_056731.1:1557068496-1557079267 GCF_019279795.1 Protopterus annectens | reverse complement strand
TATAGTTTTCTCTATTTGATACTTCCATGATGGTATTTGATTTCTCCCCTTCCTTTCCCTTATTGCCCTGTGTTTCTGTGGAAAGATTGTATCTGTTATTAATTCAGCTGCACAGTAATATATCATATTTTCTTTTGCTATATTGCTATATTAGTTACTGTGTTCATTTGTTTTAGCAAACTTCTGCCATTTTGGGTTTTATTGACTTTCTGTAGTCTGTTTATTTTATTGATCTTAATATGTCTGTCCACCTCTATTAAATCAAAGCAACTCTTCCCTTCATTTTCTTCTAAACTGAGGGCACATTTATTTATTATTTATTTTTTTTATTTTACATTTGTTGACCAGGTTAGTCCGACTGAGCTAAATAGTTCTTTTTCAGCAGAGGGCCGGGGAGAAAAGCTTCAACAAATTATACAAAAAAATTAAGCATAAGCAAGTAACAATATAAGCAGAAGAATGGAAAAATCTTGACTGTATACAGTAACAAATTAATGAAAACAAATCAGCAATGTAGAAATATAACAATAATTGGCAGTAGGCATACATTACCTATTAACATCACAATAATTAACAGCAGGCTCACTCATGTAAGTCATTGTCAGAGTCATTGTTCTCCATTTCTTGCAGACATTCTACAGAAAGTTCCAGAACATCTTCCTGTGCTACATTCTCTTCAGTTTCATCCTGTGTCATCCTTTGCTCTTTTATATGGGAACTCGCTTATCACTCCGCAACATTGACTGTGTCAGAGTTCCCATAGTTTCCTTTTCCTTCCCTTGCTGTGCAACTCCAACTGGAATTTTGGATTGTTTTGCTATGGAAAGCTCCAAAGTATTTTCATATGGCAACTGATCAGATGTTTCCCACTTCACTAGTTTCTCCTTAATTTGGGAATCCATTGCTCTATCCTGCTGTGATGTTATCAGAATTAGATTTTATACACTAAATCATTCACTTCACAGGTAATCCATAACCTCATTTTATATTTCTTTAACTTCTCCATTACTAATCCTCTTTTCTGCTTTTCCTATTTGTTTTCTTATTTTTTGTATTGCAAAATTGTTCATCTCCAGATGCCATTGCCTGTATTTCTCTTCAAATATATTTAGTGCTGCTCTTTTTGTATTGAGACTTATCAGCATAACCAATGCATTTGATTCCATCAGTCAGCTATTGGTCCTTGTGAGCTACAAAATACAGACTCTGGCCTAACTGCCTCTCTTAATTCATATACAGTTAAGCAAACAGAGTCTCCAAATAGTCCCTTCAATGTCTCTCGGCTAATCATGGTGGGTCACAGGGAAGCTGTTCTTTTTACCATTACTGATCTCCTTACCCACAAACCCACTTACTTTTGGTCATCCAAAATTACAGAAAATTCTATAAGTGGTTATTTCCATACCCTTCAAACTAGATCATTCTCCTCTCACAGTATGCACAGAATAAAACCATTAAACGGCTATTTGATAATACCAGGAAATGCAGTTGCTTGTCATCTGTGCTACAACAAACTATTTGGAACATAAGCCAGGCTAAAGCATGCATTCTCACTGTGTGAAAACTTAGGGTCCCAGTAATCAAAAAGGCTCAAAATCTTGGTTCAGATATTTAGATCGTCAGCTAGGCCTGCCTTCCCTCACTACTCATCAGGACACTGTACAAAAAAAGTTCTTCAAGTCAGATGAAAGCTGCCTGACTTTTATCTCATTTATTAACATTTGAAGGCAGAGATGTTAGTGGGAGAGGTATATTCATTCCTCCTTTAAAATATCCCCTTGAAGCACCATGGTTTCATCTGTCACAATGAGATTATCCATTTCTCAGCAAGTTCTGCCATTTCATCATGAACCCCCCCATCACAAGCAAGAATTCTGCTGTGACACTCTGAACAAGACAAGCTGAGATCCTATAATACAGCATTCCAACCTCCTGACTTTTATCACAATGTGCAAGGTTCTTAATCTGTACAACCAAAACTGTCCCCATTATGATATACCTGTGTATTAGCCTGGACAGAGAAACTCATGCTTACTTAATGCATTAAGAATGCTATGTACAAATAAAAAAAGTATTTGTTTTTCAGATTTAAAAACTGCTTCACTCTCAAAGCCAGACTAATAGCAGTGTGAGTAATTTTGGTGCTAGTCCACAAATATGGCAGCATGACAGTTTACTACAGTTCACTCTTCTCTCAGAACTTGAGAAAGCCATCATGAATAAGGCCCACCATAGTATAGTCATTTATATATATATATATATATATATATATATATATATATATGGGTCTACTTCGTTTGTACAAAGTTTCAGTAGTACTTCGAAACCCACTTGGTTGAACCCAGTTGTTCAAAGTACCAAAACTTCAAAAACAGAGTACGGAGATCACAATACAGCACAGAATGGGAATATTCCCTTTTCCTCACTATAGTGCAATCTCAGAGTTGGTATATTTATGTAGGGTGTGTGCCCCCCGCAAAACATATTTTCTGTGTGTTTTTTTTAGTCAGCTGATCCAGCGACTAGGCTTCAGTGAAAGTGCACTTTCGCTGAAGTGGGCATCTACTTTGTTCGATGTAATGCATTTTCGATCAAACAAAGTAGATCCATATATATATATATATATATATATATATATATATATATATATATATATATATAAATATATATATATATATATATATATATATATATATATATTGCAATGTATGCAAATGGAGCTTTTCTCCCCGGGCCTCTGTTGAAAATGGGTATTACCCAGCCAGACTTTCCAGGTAGACAAAGACAAATAAATAAATAAATAGTCTAATGAGTGTTGAATAGTAGATGCTCTGAAATAGCTGTAACTGGAACACATGGACTACAATGTCCACAACAGTACTTTGATTTTCAGTCACCTCGTAAAATGTCACATAGACAGGACATTTGCCTTGTAACCATTTATACACTTGCCAAGTACTTTAGGAACTACAGATGCTCTGAAAGTAATTCCAGGACTTTGTTATTGTCTTTATAGTGTAACCATCTGCATCCCTTTACCTTCATTCAAAATCAGATTAAAAGCACATGGAAAAGCAGGTGTGACACACAGATACAAAGGCATTAAATGAAGACTTTACCTAATCTCTTCCTCTCTTACAGTTATTTTTATACTTTCTTTAAAAATGTTTACATGACGGGGGTTAAGCATAGTAGCCTATAATTAGTAGATATATTTATATGAAGTTACTAAGCTAGGTACTGCCAAATTGAACAACTATCATGAACACATTAGGGATGTGTAAGCATTACTAATGCCACTGATTCTGAGTTAAACTCTGAGTAATTTAAGCACTGTTGCTGCCAGATAACCTCATTAAATATTTGACTAAGATGCAGCGTCAACTCAGTGATTACTTATTCATAGCTCATAACAGCCTAATTACATTTCAGAAGTACTAAAAATCAAACCTCTCCAAAGTATATTAATAATATACTAGAACATGCCTTTCAAATGTCCACTGCCTACGTTCTGTACATCAAGTATATGTTCTGTACATAAAGTACAAGAACAGTGATCCTGAACTCGTCTGTCTGGAGGCAGCCTTTATACAATCAAACTGACATATCAGCATATTAGAATGCTTCTTGTTGTGTTCAGAATAACAAGCTGTATACATGACTCTGTATCTTCCAAATGTAAAATATCACATTTCCCTTTCATCAAAATGCAGTTTTACAGCTGTAACAACTAAACCCTAGCCAAATCATGTACAAAAAAAAAACTGATGTACAGAACTTTGCAAAATAGTAAACCAATGTTTTTGAATGAGGGCTTCCCCCTGCACACACACACACACACACACACACACACACACACACACACACACACACACACACACACACACACACACATATGACAGGTCTGCTTCCACATCCCCAATCTCTACGTATACTATCTCTAAAGTAGCACAAGCATGAAAAACAATGAAAGGTGTTAACAAAACAAGAAACTTTTCATCTTTTCTCTGAGTTCTACAACATCACAAAAATCGCATAGTAGTGCACCCGTAATAAGGAACCGGCAATGTACCAACATGTCAACAGCAAGCAAAAGCAACTGAACAGCAGCAATATTTAGGCATCCAGCTAAGAAGCATACGCTCAACAGTAGTAATTTAAATGTGCTATTCTACATATTTTTAAATAGCAACAAAGTAAATATTCTTTTGGTAAAACTGCAGTTATTACCCAAAGTGTTGTTACAAACTACAGCTTACAAATCACTATATGTTACATACAGTGTATGCTCTTTGTTTTATATTTTGTACTGTGCTTTGTTAAGGCAATAATCCATAACTGTGATGGTGGAGTTTGCTCCCAGATGGTTAAACTGAAACCTATTCTGGCTATTATGGAGTAAATACCACCACCGCATGTCCATGTAACATGCATTATTGCAGTTATTACATCATACAGATAGTATCATATATGGTGAGAGTTTTTTTTTTTTTTTTGCATGAGTAATTATAACAAATCCACATACCAAAAGGCAAAGATATGCAGTTGTATTCACCATATAAACTTCTATTTTTTTCAATTAGCTTTACTTTTTGAGTTTTATTGTTTTGATGGTGGTTGAAGACGGTGACACAAAACCATGTTTCAGATGAACAATGCAGTTTAAAGACCGTTCCTAGTGCTTAAATCATAAGCATTTTATAAAACAATACTCAAACCCAGTAATGTGGAGCAATACATAAATAAATAAATAAAGCAATGAAAAGCTGTAGATGAAGCAAAAGCCTCAAAGATGAATGGTAAAGTCTTGTAATCCAATACCTATCACTATAATTAGATAGTGAAGATATATTTTTATTTTATTTTATTTTATTTTACATTTGTTGACCGGGCTAGTCTAGCTGGATATATGTCCATTTTCAGTAGAGGCCCGGGGAGAAAAGCTCCAATGGTTATGATAAGTTTAAACAAAGATAGGCAATACAATACAAACAGGTAGAGAAAGAGGTTGTGATTATACTAAGTACACAAATACAATCAGAGCAAAAATCAAAAAATATAAAGAACAAAATATCTTAATTAAAGGTTTTTTTTTTTTTTTTGCTATAGTTATACAGTATGCGAGGGATAACATATATCTATAAAGTTTTTATATCAGGTAGACCTTACAAGGGTAAAGGAGCAGAGATAGTAAGAATTAAGGAAAAAATAATAGATTGAGAGGAAGTGGAAGAGTTAAGCTGGGTTGGTGCAGGAGCAAAGCCAGTGCTTGTTGAGATGAATTTTCAACTGTCTTTTAAAAAGTGGGAGAGAGGATAAAGATGTGATATCAGAGGGTAGATTGTTCCACATTTTTTCCAACAAAGTTGGAAAAGAGACAGTCACCTGTAGAGTTAGAGGGTTTGGTTATATTAATCAGTAGTTTGTTGGAAGAGCGTAGATGTTTCAGGTTGTTGTATGGTGAAATGAGGTTAGAGAGTATAGGTATTTTAGTTGGATGGTATAAGATCTTGTGAGCTATTAAGAACTGTTGCAGAATGAGTTGGTTTGGAAGTTCAAGCCAACCTAGTAGTTTTAAGTTCAGACAATGGTGAGTTCTAAATGGGGATCCAGAAGCAAATCTAGCAATGTTATAGTAAGATGTTGCTAGTTTCTTATGGTTGTTTTTGGAGAGATTAGTGTAGATGGGGGAAGCATATAGAAGAGTAGAGATAAGGTGAGATCTGGCTAAGGTGGTCCTTGCTTCAGGTGTACGGAAGGGCTTGATTCTGTAAAGGGATCCAATTTTTTTATTAACTAATTTGATAGTGTTGTTGATGTGGGAGTCAAAGCTGAGATTATTGTCAATAGTTATTCCTAATAGTTTAGTAGTTGTGTCTGGAGAAATATTACAAACAACAGACCAGAATTCAAAATACTTCTTTTCTTTTGATATCCAGAAACTTTCATATTCACTTTATGATCTACAAGTGGACAAAACAATGATAAATTTGTCTTCCAGTTGTATACAATATGCTACCAAACAGCTCATATGATACAATAACACAGCTTCCTGATGGAAATTATAACAAAATTAATGAAATTAGCAAACTAGGGGGTACTGGAATCTAAGTGATGTGAGTACTCACAATACTAAGAAACAAAGATTCAGCCTGAGAAACCATCTTACAAAATACTTCCCTCCAGTAGAATGACATAAAATGTTGCCCACAGGGTGTATGTGAGTAGGAGCACTCACACACCATGGGGAAAGGGTAGAGTGCCCCTGCAGTACACAGATACACATGCTGACCACCAAGACTGGGATCAGAGCAGCTAAAGGGAAAACAATGATTGCTGCATGCAAGATGACTTACACAATCAGTTCTGTGCATGGCAGCTCGCAAGACTGCTTCTTACCAAGATATGAAGAAGGACCAATTCATGGTGAAGCCTGAAAGTCAGAAGGGCAGCATGGAGAACAAAAAAAAATTAATGTAACCAATAGACTCAAAAAGTATAGCAGCATTTATAGAACCCTTAAGAGTTCCAGAAACATTACAATGCTGCAGAATGGTCATCCACAAAAAAGAAAAAGCAAAGTAAAACAGTTTTGTAATTACCAAGCTAGGAAAATAAGCAAATGGACAGTAAAGTTCAATATTGTGAAAAAAGCACTACAACTTATCCATTAACAGTTCACAAACAATAGTGGGAAGGTAGCATCAAAGACAAGACATGACCAGAAGAAATACAGAATAAAACGAGCAAATAAAGCCAGCAGAAGTACTATGTTATACATCCAGACAAAATTTATAACAGAATTTTAGCAAATAGATCAAGAAATAACTGAAGCAACCACACTGGAGCTGTGTCCTTTGGTTATACATCTGGATTACCAAACCATGTTTTTTCACTTGTGAGTTGTGCAACAGTTCAGTTCTGTTAACACCAAAAGAAAGTCATGAAACCAGGAGTTGTGTCTACCACCACTTATTATTAACTTTTTATTTTATATTGACCCAAGACTGAGCGCTTTCATCTGTTAGGACTTCACCAGAAAAAGTCATCCAGTACATAATGACCTTATTTATGGTGACCCATACATTCATTTAAATAAAACCAATTAATCAGTTAACATCACCACTTTTAATGACAGACACAAGTAAAACATATTTATCTCTCTCTCTACACAATGAATATTCCAGTCCTAGATGAGCTTAATGATGTTCTATTCAATACAAAAAAAGAAAAAAGAAAAAAAAAAAAAATATATATATATATATATATATATATATATATATATATATATATATATATATCCACACACACACACATGGATGCAAACCATAGTCACCCCATTATGTCTCTAATACTTACTAAGTCGTCTAAAATACCACCTTTACTCTACATCCTACCTTTACTAATCACCCTTTATTCTCTCACCATCTATGAAAAACAATCCCATATAGGATTCAGCCATCCCAAACACCTTACTATCACCTGAATCCTCTCAAACCTTTCTGCCCACTCATTCATGTCCATTGACGCCAACTCCTTTACCCCTGCTAACACCCACCCTGTTATACCCAGATATGTTAACACCAAAACTAAATACTACCAAAAACTGATAAATAAATTTCTAAAGCCCATAGCTAGTTTGCCCCACACCCTTACTATTGATGGAGATATCCACCCCAACCCTGGGCCACCATACCCAGATAACACTAACTCTAATCATACCAGCCCAAACATAAGACAAAGCCTAAATAGACCCCCCAACTCACTACTGACCTGCCACTTAAACATCAGAAGCATCAACAATAAGGTCCACAACCTCCATGCCCTCCTGACAACCTACTCCCCCAACATATTTTGTCTGACTGAAACATGGTTAAAACCAACTACACCAGATAATGTAATTCTACCTCCAGGGTATAATATACTCAGGCTAAATCATATTGCCAGGAAAGGGGGAGGGGTTGCTGTTCTCCATAAAACCACCCTAAATGTTACTCTAGACAACCTTCAACCACCTTATTTAACAAAGCAGAAATTATGATTTCCAAACTACAAATAAATAAAAACAAATGTATAAACATAGTATGTGTCTATATTCCCCCAGGTAATAACTCAGGGACCCTAGAAGACATCCTCTACTGGCTATCCAATGCCTACTCCAACAGGCCATTGTTCTAGGGGACCTCAATATAGCTTGGAATACCTGAACTGCAGAGACCCCAACCATCCACGTAAACCTACATGGTTTTACACAAACTATAACCTCCGCTACTAGGATCAGCAAGCCTAACAATAAAGAAAGTATCCTAGATTGGATACTAATTAATAGCCCCCCACCACATGTACAAATCAGGTACTCTACGTGAATATCTAAGTGATCATTTCTTAACGTATACTATTAGGCATAAAGTTGAATGTCCACAACTATCCACCTATAAAGCAATAAGAAATAACAAAAACTTCAGCCTTAATAAATTCTTAGAAGAACTTAAATTATGCAAATGGTCAATTCTAAAACAACTACCACTAGATGAGGCAGTTACGCACTTTCATAACACATTCCTGGCCATCCTTGACAACCATGCACCTGCACGCTCTATTAGAATTAAAACAAAAATTGCCCCCGGCTCACTAGAGAAACCAAACTAAAGATCATTCAGATAAATAATGCCTGGAACACCTGGCGCTCCTCTAAAGCCCCACAAAATTAATTCAAATTTCGACAATATAGGAATGTTACAAAAAAATCCATATTACTAGACAAAAGAAACTATTTCTGCCATCTGCAGCAGAAACACCACAACAAGCCACAGAAGTTCTGAGAAGGTATTAACAAACTCCTCCACCCAGGGCAATCCACAACTCCAACCCCCTCAGCTCCAGCCCAAATATCACCAGAGTCCATTGCCAACACCTTCAACAATTTCTTTACAGAAATCATCCCGGCCCTTGCTAGCAAACTTAAACCCACTTGTCCTAATGCTGAAACCCATAAACCCAGTGACATTCTCTTCTTCAGCTTCCAAAAAGTTCCGACTTCACTCATTAGAGCCCTAATTAAAAAAACTCAAACCAACCACCCTTTCAGCTGACCTCTTCCCTGCAGACTACCTCCAAAAAGCTGCTGATGTTATAGCATTCCTGTCTCTATTTTGATCAACAGAACCATAACTGAAGCCTCTATTCCCTCTATCTGGAAAATATCACATGTCATACCACTCCACAAAGGAGGCAGCTCCATTGAGCTGTCAAACTATAGACCAATAGCTATCCATTCCCCTCTGGCTAAAATTATGGAAAAGTGTATCCATAAACAACTCTTACACTGCCTTATTCAACATAATCTTCTGGCCAACTCCCAGCATGGATTTAGACCATAGCACAGTACCACCACAGCCCTACTCTCCTATTATAATGTCATAAATTCCAACCGTAACAACAACAAACTATCTTCTGCCCTGCTTCTCAATCTTTCCAAGGCCTTCCACATGGTTAACCACCAGCTACTCTTACTTAACATAAAGAAAATATTCCTAAACAACCATGCAATACAATGGTTTCAATCTTATCTTAGTGGAAGACAGCAGGCTGTCCTTTCACAGGACAAACTCTCCATCCTTCTCCCCTTTACCCTTGGTGTCCCTCAAGGCTCCATATTAGGTCGTTTTCTCCCTCTTTATCTATGACCTCCACACTGTAATCCCAGACGCAACCTGTATACAATATGCTGATGACTCCACCCTCATTTTCTCAGCCTCTACTCCTACAGATCTCCTTAGATTAACCAGAAAACCTTTAATACAGTGGAAAACTGGATCTCTAATCAACAGCTGATATTAAACCCTAATAAAACAAAGTTATTGCTCTTCTCCCCTACTCGCAAATCATCTAAACCTTTGTTTACTATAACATCTAACATTGGGACCATAATCTCACCAGATATCTATACCAAACTCCTGGGTGTTATAATAGACAACAACCTCAAATATGATATGCATGTAAACCAAACTATTAAAACCGTTAGTAAAAAACTTGGCTCCCTATACAAAAGAAAACCTTTTCTCACCCCTCTAGCTAGGACTGCCATTGCCCATACCCATCTGCTTTCACCTCTACTCTATGCCTCTCCAATTCTCACTAACTTGAACAAAACTGATCTCAGCAAACTTTCTAGCTGCTACAATCAAATTGCCAGGATTGCCACAGGATCTCCATACAGGATACACCATTGTCAAAACCTAAACCTCTTTGGATGGCTAGAACTCCCCAGGCTAATTCAATATAATCAACTTACTGCAGCATTCAAGGTTATTAACCATCCAGAAAAAACGCCCTTCCTTAAAAACATTATCCATCCCTACAAAAACGCTAGGCACTTTGTTCCACTACAAAACTTTTGGTTCAATCTGTTAAAGCTAACAACCTATCTGAAGAATCTTTGTTTGCAAATTCAGTAGGCAAAACCTGGAATTTGCTCCCATCTGACCTTACTCTGAACCACTCCCTTAATCAGTTCAAAAAAATCTAACCCAGTATTTTAAAACTCACTGGTTATGTCCTTGCTCAAACCCTGACTAAAGCCTAATCTACTTCCATATCCCTGGAATTTTTATTCACAGCAACTGACCTCTTACACTAAAAGGTTTGAAAAGAGAAACATTAAGATCTCTGCACGTACTTTGTATACAGCTGCACCTATAGGTTTAACAAGAGAAACTGTAACATATTTGTATATATTTCTGAATATAAACTGTATTCTTCATAGGCTTGA
>NC_056731.1:1557035996-1557065996 GCF_019279795.1 Protopterus annectens | reverse complement strand
AGATTTTAAGTTTGATGTAACCGACACTCTTGTTGAATTTAAATTATTTATGAGAAAACTTAATCTGGGAATATTTTTTAAAAATCAAAATGTTACAAGTGTGACACAGACAGATGAATTAAAGAAAAAGAGTGCTTTTACTCCACCTATGTGTAATACACTTATATCTTTTGAAAATGTAGTCAATTCCGAGTTATATTCTCTACATAATAAACACAAGCACACAAGAGGTGGGAAACAATCTGGTAAGGACATGATGGATATGATTCAATCGCTGTGTGACAACAATATTCGCATTATGACTGCGGACAAGGGTGGGGGGATTGTGTTTTATGATCAGGAACAATACAAAAGTAAAATCTTTGATCTTTTGAACAATTCAACACAGTACACACCCTCTTCTATTAATGAAGTAAATATAGCCCACAGCCGTATTGACTCTTATTTGGAAGAATTTATAGTGGAAAACAGAATTAGTGAAGACTTATACAGGTTTCTTAAGGTGGAGTTCCCCATTCTGGCTACCATCACAGGTATTCCCAAAGTCCACAAAAACATCTATGATCCACCATTTCGTCCCATCATCTCTGGTAGTGCTAGTAAAGCTTTTCCCTTTGGACAGGTCATCCATCATAAATTGAAACATGTTTACAACATAGTGGAACACATAATGAAAGATTCCTGGGAGTTCCTGGGTCTTTTTAAAAAGGAATTATGGTCTCCCAATGTGGTTTATGTGACAATTGACGTCCAGGATTTGTTTTCCTGTATTCCGAAGGAGGATGGACTTCAGAGGTTCATCAATAGCATGCACCAAGTGAGTGGGTTGGGGCAGGATGACATCTCACTCCTGACGGAATTCATGGATATTGTTCTGGACCACAATTACATCTATTACGAGGGGGAGCACTACAGACAGAAAACGGGGGTAGCCATGGGTACTGCCTGTGCCCCCATTTATGCTAATATGGTACTGCTGGATTGGGAAGTGGAATTCATTTTAAATTCGGATTGGATGTCTTACATCAAAAGATATGTCAGATACCTGGATGATATTTTCATCCTGTGGGAGGGTGAAGTGCAGGTCTTGTTGGAATTTATGAAGTACATCAACAATACCACGGAATATCTTAAATTCACCCACCAATATGACACTTATGGTATCAACTATCTTGACGTCTTTATTTACAGTAAGGGTGATGAATTCCATTCCCGTATTTACAGAAAAGACACTTTTAGTAATGGTTATTTACACTACAGCAGTGCACACACATACAATACTAAAAGGGGCATTATTAAGGGGCAGTGCATAAGGGCTGCCCGTATGACCACCGAGAGAGATTGTATGGACAAAGAATTGGATTATATTGGGCAGCTATTTATGGACAAGGGGTACCCACACAAGATGGTGAAGGATATTATATGTTATGTTAGTAAGGAATGGGGACAGAAATACAAACCACTATTGGGGGTGGGCATTTCTAAGCCCTCAGTCATATGGGACAACAAGACAGATGGGACAGTTATTGACAACACACACACTAGATCATGTATTATCCAATACGGTAGACATTCTAGTGAGGTCAAGAATATTATTACAACAAACTGGAATATTTTGACTAGTGACCAGGCAATAAAAAGCAAGATTACTGATAGACCACACTTTGTTTACAAAACAGGAAATAATTTGAAAAGAATAATAGAAATTAAATCAAATTGTCAACAAAACATCAAAGTACAGAAGACAGGTACTAGAAAATGTGGTCAATGTAATTACTGTAAATACATCCTGGATACACCTAGTATTATTCTTAAGAATTGTTTAAAAAGTAAGATCTGGTTCTCCAATGGCAATTGTTTAACTAAACACGTAATATATCTAAGTGTTTGCCAAACTTGTATGAGTTATTATGTGGGGAAGACTGATCGCAGTTTAAAGAATAGAATTTATGACCACACATACTGTATGAGGAAGTGTGACATTAACAATGCATTATCTAGACATCTTATTAACAGTCCGCAGTGTAAGATGTTTAAATTTGCTATTTTGGATGTCATTACCCCTAATCCTCGAGGTGGTAACATCAAGGCTACAGTGGGGGAAAGGGAAATCAGGTGGCAGATCAGGTTAGATGCAGCCACCCCCCCTGGCCTTAATGAGATGATTCCCACCAAACCTCTTATAGGGTTTGATTCAATTTATTGTGCAATATAATGTACTTTTCTAACATATTTATTACATCTATTATTGTCCTACTTCTAGTTCACATTCAGTTAGAGAGTAATTCAAAGAATTTTCTTAGTTTTTTCGCATGTTTTTAGCTTTTTAATATTCAAGTTGGACATTTTGTTATAACAACTTCACAGAAGGTTTTACATTATTGGTAACATTCATTTATTTATTATTACTACGATTAGTATGTAGTAATTTATTTTACACATTGGTTTTTACACAAGTGTTTTTCTTGTATATTTAGTGAGATACATGCATCCATTTCATTTTCAAATAAAGTGTTAAATAATTTTTATAGAAGAAAACATATGTATTTAATTATTTAATAATGTAGTAATTTTGTTTAGTTAGGTTTTATATGCATTTCAGATATTTTCATGTTTGTGCAAATGATTGCATTTGCAATACTGTTTTGCACAAAGATTATATATTGTTTTTTGTTTTTCTTTGTAAGTAAGCATTTAATATATGGTAGTCTATGTTGTGTGTAAGAATGCTCATCTATTCATTTATTGTTAATGATTTAATTGATTTAATTGATTAATTGTTATTAAGGGCGGGTTTTTAGATTGTTTGTTATATATAAGTCTAAGAATTTTATCACATGTTGTTCTGATGAAGACAGTCTAAGTACTGTGGAAAGCGCTTAACTATTGTGTCTACAATAAACCTAGTGTTTCCAGCATAGTATCCTGATTCCTGGTGCTTTTTGCCACTGGTTGGTGATTTATTTGTCTGTTGATCGCTGGGATTTATCTGCTACCTTTAAAAGTGGTGATATGTTAATTGATTAATTTGTTTTATTTAAATGAATGATATAAGGTCATTATGCACTGCATGAGTTTATTCTGAGAAGTCCTAATTGACGAAAGCACTCAATTATGGGCCAATAAAAATAAAAAGTTGATAATCAGTGGTGGTGGACACAGCTCCTGGTTTTGTGTCTTTCTTTTGGTGTTAACAGTTTTAGTGTTGGTGATATGTTAACAGTTCAGTTATATAATATTACTGTAAAAAAGAAGAAAAAAATATCATGGCAATGTTCTTGTTTAAAATAATTTTCTATAACTATTTGATATAGGGAAGGTTTAGGTCTCACACAATTTGATAAGCAAGACATTGTTGTGAGTGTGTGTGTGTGTGTGTGTGTGTGTGTGTGTGTGTGTGTGTGTGTGTGTGTGTGTACATGTGTGTGTGCATGTGTGTGTATCTGTGTGTCTGTATGTCACATGTATTTGTGTCTTTGTATTCTGAAAGTTCCTTAGCAATTTTTTTAAACTTCTTAGACAGCTACTTGAGTGAATTTTCTAGAAGAAATGATCACATATTTACTCACACTGGAGTGTGACATTAAGCAGTTGGAACTGCTGATTACAATGCAGTAACACATCCCACAATGTAATGTAATTTATATAATGGCAAGTGCATGAGTCCCTGTTTTAAAGAATCTGATTGGCTGAACTGCTTCTCTTATGAGTACAAAGTACTGGGATGGCTACATAGTACTAGGTTTGCCACCTTTTGTTCTGGCTAAAACTGGAGAAAGGCCACACCTCTTACATCACCTGTAACCCCACCCATTTCCGCCCCCTCTACCATCCATGTTCTACCTATTTTTTTACATCTTTATGACATCAGCAGATGGGGAACGCCTTCTTTTTCTGTTCCTGATGTCTGCTTTTTACTGATTTACTATGGTTTTCTGTAAAAAAGCAAAGTAAATCTGCCAATTTAAAAAAGTCCGATAGTCTGTTTCTTTTTTGAAACAGAATACCAGAGTTTGTACAGTGTTTTCTGGAGAGGTGTCAGCCCTACATAGTACAGCCAGCTGGATTCTGGAAATAATAAATCCTTCCAATGCTATGAGTGAAACAAAATAGCCACCATTAAAATAGTTGTGGAGAATTCACAATGTACAATAACCAAAAGACATATTAAAAAAACTCACCCCAGGGATTCACTAACATGAGTGTACATGTTGTGCTAAGGCTATACATTCTTTGGTCTTAGTGTGATGAGCAACAGTGCTCAATGAATATGCAAGCTGCTAAGTAACCCTACACATTGAGCAACACCTGTTCATGACCAAACACCTGCTAGTGGCCAAGTTGAGCTACAGATGGATTTGAGTACACAGTATAAACAACAAGCTGTAGATAAGCTTAACCCCAGTAAATGAGCATGCATGGATGGTACAATATAAGGAAAGGGAACTTGAACTACATAATTAAGAGGCAGGTGAGTTTAATGAGGAACATGCAGTCATATATAAATAGATTACTGTACAAACCCCGTTAATTATAATTATTAATAACTATAGAAGATTTGCTGTCCACTCAGGGACACATCTAAGTAAAAAAATAAGTAAATATAGAAAAAAGAAGGTGAAAGGACACAGCTATAGTGTAACAAAGTGAGTACATGTGATCCATTTCTTAGACAGCTATTTGAGTGAATTTTCTAGAAGAAATTATCACATATTTACTCACACTGGAGTGTGACAGTAAGCAGTTGGAACTGCTGATTACAATGCAGTAACACATCCCACAATGTAATGTAATTTATATAATGGCAAGTGCATGAGTCCCTGTTTTAAAGAATCTGATTGGCTGAACTGCTTCTCTTATGAGTACAAAGTACTGGGATGGCTACATAGTACTAGGGTTGCCACCTTTAAAGTGGAGAGGTGAGAATGCAGTTGGGAAGGAAAGCAGATACATTAGGGGACATTGAATGTACTACAGGTAGTGCACATCAGGCGTACAGCCAGAAATGTATATTTTGTTCCAGACCTTATGCTGTTGCCTCCACCACCCACCTATTATTTAAAAAATTACTTACCTCTTAAGCTGCTGCCCTATGCACTTCATAAAGGGACTTTTATTTTCAGTTGTTGCTGTTTGTAACCATAAAAAGTATACTTTAGAGGTACATTTTTCTTAAGAAAGCATGTTTTGTATAGCAGTGTACAGTAGACAATAGTTCAGACATTTCTAAAAAGCATGGCTATTGCAATATAAATTTTATTTGAGATGCTCAGGAAAAAAATGTATGTACACATTGGAGTACAGTGAGTAACCTAGCTGCACACACAGTGCAGATTTTTGGAGCTATACTGACACTGCATGCATGCTGTGAAAGTAATCAAAGGAAATTATTTACATACACATGAGTGATATCTGAACATTCATTCAGGTTAAATAAGTTTAACCCTTTCATTGCCTTATAAGTATGAAGAAAACAATTCTGAAGGAATGATGTCAATGCACACACACATAATAATGTGGGTATACTGAGAAGAATCATGCACACCTGTAAAATCATTCCAGTAATAGTATTCATTCCACAAACAATCGTGTGTGGCAGCAAGCTCCACGTAGTAATTGGCAGAAAGTGTGACTATTCATAAATACTGTGTAAAATGTGAGTTATGGTCATGTGACATATACTAACGCACATAAATCAAGGCAAAATGTATGTGTAGTCACTCCCTTGACAACAAATGTGTTTAGGAATGTCAGTATATCCCTATGAATTTATTTATTTATCATTTGTTTACCAGGAGAGTCCAACTTGGAATGAGACAATTTTTAGAGGAGGCCCAGGGAGAAACACTCCAGATGCGTCTTTGTAACGTGAGAAGAAACCGCTGTACCCAGAGGAAATGCACATGAATGCAAGGAGGACATGTAAACTCTGCACAGAAAGTACACTAGCCCAGAATCAAACTGGAGAACCTCTTGCTGTGAGATGACAATACAAACCGCTGCACCACTTGCCAGCAGTAATGTGCAATGATATCAGCTACAGGGTAAATGCATCACTTGTCATAATTTTTTGACTGAAATGCATTTGTTTGAGTGTAATCAGTCATATTACGTGTGTCCTTCCTGCTGCAATGGCCATACTATACATGTTGAATTAGAAAATTTTGTCAAACTACCTGACCAAATACAGTATAGCATCATGCTGCACATTGCATTTTGCTGTGAAGTTGAATACATTAGTAATGTATTATGACAATATATTAATATAAATTATAAATAGGTGAAACATTGGTTTACTATCATTATGTTGATTCGCAGGCAGTCAAATAGGAATATAGTCATCTCACCTCTGCGAAAGTCAGAATGCTGAATTCCACCATACCTGACACAAATACCGAATATTGAAACTCCCTACCGCTCTTGACCCAGGAACAAGCATTACCATGCGTCCAGAAGAGGGGGGTGGTGAGGTAGGACAGTTGGGAAAGTTGGTGTTTGACATTCTGTCATTCAGAAGGTAGGATATTGTGCAGGTGCATTTGATCACATGCAACATGACATAATGATAGTAAACTGAAACATTAATGTCTGTTAGCAAGTGAACTGTCAAAAAATTATATTTCGCATACAACTGTCCACTGGCATGTAACAATTGTTATCCTCCATGCGTATGTCAATAACTCAGTTGTGTGAACATTGGTAAAGCTAACCTTCAGGAGGCTAATCTATTAAGTTTTGACAAAGCAGAACAAATGGCAAGGTCTATCTCATACCATTGATTACTTAATAGTCAATTTGTAAAATAGCAAGTAACTTGTACATCATTATACTGGGCATGCTCATGAGTAAGCTCATAGGTTCATAGGTTCATAGGTTCATAGGTGTTTACTAGGCTAACGACCACAAGGGCCTTTTTAAACCTACCCATGCATCCTAAATCTCTGACAAGTTCTGATACCCTTGATAAGTGTAAGCATGGGCCTGGGAGATGAAACATTTGCAGGTTACCTGTGTCCATTAGAGACATAGGTTCCAAACCAGGGATGAATTTCTGGTTTCCCATCCAATTGTCCAAGTTTCACTTGAATTGGGTTAGGGAGGAACTCTGCTTCACATGGAAGGGAAGCCTATTCCATATTTGCGGTAGTCTCTGGGATACATATCTACCTCTCAAGCAGGTCCTATTTATATCACAGGCAAGGTTTAAGTCTTTAGAACAGGTAATTCTGGTACTGTTAGTTTTGTGGATATGCAGAAGGTCCATCAGAGTGGGGTCTGACAATGCCCTCTATGCCAGGCATAGATCTCCCCTCAAAAGCCTATAGGAGACAGAATACAAGGATAGGGCCTTGAGGCAGTTTGCATAGGACATATTACTTATGCATTGTATTCTTTTAGTGAGGAACCTCTGTGGATGTTTCAGCTGTTGGATATGCCTGGTTAGGTACATACCAAAGGGGATATTTTACTCAATGATAGTTGTGATGAATGGCAAATACAGTGGAACAATGACTTCCTTGGATTAGATGCCATAGCTTTGCTTATAAATTGCACACCATAGAATGATTTCCTCACCACTGTAGACACATGATGATCAAAGGCTAGATTACTATCTGTGTGTGTGTCTCTAAGTCACTACCTACTAGGTCAACTCTAAGGGGTGTGTTGTTAATATGATAGTTAACAGGAATAGATGACTTCCCAAAGGATACTATTATGCATTTCTTGGCATTTAGTTTTAGTTCATGGCTCTGGCAACAGTTGTTTGTCTGTGTCAACCCCTCCTGGAGAACGAAAGTGCACAAAAATCTAGGAGCATTATATAGAAATCAGCAACTACTTACCAAAGCAGCTAAAATTTCGGTAGCAAATTCTCATCTTATCTCTACCCTACTCTATGCCTCTCCAATATTTACTATCCTTAGACAATGCGATCTAAATAAGCTTGAAACCTGCTACAACAAAATCGCCAAATTCGCCACAGGGGCTTCCTACCGTACTCACCACTGTCTCTCACTAGCAGAACTGGACTGGCTACAGCTCCCCCACCTCCTATAATGGTACCAACTCACACTCACCCACAAACTAATAAACCAACCACTAAAAGTCCCTTCCCTCCAGAATCTACTCCAACCCTACATAACCACGAGACCACTATGATCCAGCCACAAAAACCTCCTACAGGTCACAAGAGCCATTAACTCTGCTGGAGAAGCATTATTCTCCTGCACTATAGCCAAACTCTAGAACTCTCTCCCATCCTCAATTACCTCTATAACTTCTTGCACCCACTTTAAATCCTTACTAAAATCACACTTCAAAACTTGCCAGATATGCCTTTGCAACCCCCCTCTAATACCATTCACTCCCCCCACCCACTACCTCTCTCAGCCCCCTATCAACAACCTACTCTTAGCAAGCTTGGCTACTCATGTTCCCAGCTACCTACCACATAATACTAACTTCTTGTAGCAACAACTGCTAATGGCTGTTATGTACCTCAAAAACAGTTTGTATCAATTGTTCACTGATGAATCTCAACTACATTTTAACCATGTTTAGTATATGTCACCATATTTTAAAATTGTACTATGTTCTACAGCTGTTTTATATCTGTTTTCTTCTTGTCTTGCGTCCTTAACTGGACTAATGTCTATATTTAAATGCTATGTTTTTTTAACTGTATAATGCAAATAATACTTAATGTGGAGCTTTTCTCCCCGGGCCTCCGCTGAAAATGGACCTGTGTCCAGTCGGACTCTCCCGGTCAACAAATGTAAATAAATAAATAAATAAATAAATAAATAAATAAATAAATAAATAAATAATTTGTGTCAGTGTGAGATTCAATGACAGCTCCTAATTTGCAATCATCTGTAAATGTAGTCAGCCAGAGACCACTGACATAGGCCTTGACTTCTGAGAAGTAAATTCCAAAAAGGAGCAGTCCAATGACTGCTTCCTGAGGGACTCCACTTGTGACTGGCCTCTTTGTAGAGGTGGACTCCCCAAGTCTAACTTTCTGGGTCCTGTCTGTGAGCCAGTTGGCTATCCACTGAGTGATATACGGGTTTGTACCTAACCAGTTGAGTTTGTCAACAATGCCTGATTGGGGTACTGTGTCAAATGCCTTGGCCACATCAAGGTAAGCAGTGTGAATGATTTTGCCCTCATCCATTTCTTTAGTGACCTTCTCAAAGAAGTTCACCAGGCTGAGTAGACATGATCTGCCCTTGACAAAACCAAACTAGGTTGGGTCCTGTGTCTGGAGGTTTACTATATCTCATTGATCACCTCCATGATAATTATTTCCATGGCTTTAAGTATAAGACTAGTGAGACTTATGGGCCTCTAGTTTCCAGGGTCTGTAGATGGCCCACCTTTGTTCAGAGGGATGACTGTTGCCTTTCTCCATTCCTGAGGCATGAAGCCTGTTTGGAAGCTACAGTCAAATAGTAATTCCAGAGGCCCTGATAGATCATGTTTCATGCAATTTAGAAGACCTACTGGGATATTGTCTGGACCCATTGATGCAGTGTTCTTGGTCTTACAGAGAGCATTAAAGACGTGTTCCCTAGTGATAGTAGAGGGAGTTATATTTGATGATATTTCCTGATGGAAGGTTGGGGAGGAGAGAGGAGTAAAGTTGGAGGTGAATTTATCATCCAGAGGTTTGATATATCTTTTGGGTCAATATAGGTGGCTCTATTTACAATGAGCTCTGCACACAATTGTATAGTGCCTTTGAGGTTGAGGACATAGCTAAAGAATGCTTTGTAGCTGTCCTTGGCCTGGGAGGCTAAACTTACCTCAAATTTGGCTTTGGTAGACTTTATTTGTTCTCTGACTTGTTTGTTTAGTTTGATGAGAGTGCTTTTATCCTGCTAGGTGCTGCACCTCTTAATTTTTGCCATGATTATCTGCCTCATGTTATATAGCCGATTGATTTTGTGATTCCACCAGGGTATCTTGTTTTTTGAGTACAGTAACAATTGCAATAAAATCAGCTATGCAAATCAAAAACATAGGAAAGTATCATAACATAGGTCCAGTCATGCTTTGTGACAACTTTGCAGCATGACACATATCAAAAAATGACGAATAAGCCATTTTTATCTTTAAACTCCAATATTGTGAACAAAATAATAAAAGGTATATGTGAATGTTTCCATTACATCATGGAATAAAGAACATTATTTTTGTGGAAAGAAATGTATAATGCCTGTAAGCACTGTCTGTCATACTTAGCACTTATACCTTGGCAGACTCAAACACATGCCAGAGGTCAGACCTTAGAGAAATGTGTATCAATCATTGACTCTGCTGAAAGAAGCACATCTGATGTGTAATGAAGAGCACACTTGAAGGGATTGCATCAATAAAGTTTTGAAATGGTTATGGCTCCCCTAACATGGAGTCTGTGCCCTCAAAAACATGACCCTGTTGCTGTGCCATATCACTAGGCTTTGGGCTAAACCTTTCCTGCTTGTCACAAATATCTGACTGACATATCTTACCAGAGTCAATGGCCTGCCTCTCATACTCTACAGTGCATTGTATTAACTGCATCTTCCACGGGAGATTGCAATGTACAGGTGTCAGAAAGGACGTACTTCAAGGTGTGAACTGAGAAAGGCTTTTGATGGTCATGTATCAACTAAAAATTCTTCTGAATGATCAAAAGGATTTAGCCATGTAACTGTTCACAGAAATGTGAATTTTACATATCATTGTTTGTTGAGTAAGCCAAATGTACCCGCCAATATTACTTAGTACATATATATCACCAGATCTGAACCAACCAAGTCATACCCTTCGGGAAAAACAAGGTTACCCCTAGCTACCAAATAGGTGGCAATCCACTGAGTACAGAAGAAGTTATCAGGGACCTGGGGACCCAGGTTGATAGTAGTCTGTCATTCGACACCCATGTAGCTAAAGTAGTTAGGAAGACCTTCTACATTGCCCACCTTATCATGAAGGGATTCTCATCTAGATCAAGGGAGGTCATAGTCTCCCTATACTCATCACTCATCAGACCAATGATTGAGTACAATGCCCCATTCGGAATGTATCTGACCCGACACTTGCAGCAGCTGGAGAGGCCACAAAGTTCCTCACCAAAAGGATAAAGGGTCTCAAACATCTGTCCTATGCTGCCCGACTGAAAGAACTCCAGCTCTATTCAGTAAACAGCTCAGAGGTGACCTTTGCCTAACATACAAGGCCATGTCAAACCCAGATTTGATGAATATGCTTCACCTCAAAAATCTAGATCCGTCAGAGCCACAAGGGCGGAGACTTAAACCTCGGCTATTAATAGACGTGCTGGAGGGATAGATTCATCACCCAAAGACTCCCTATGCTGTGGAATAAAATCCCGGTATATGTGAGGCAGAGCACCTCGCTGGCCTTGTTCAAGAGAAATCTTGACCAATGGATGGGAGATCGCAGATATACCCCAGGGATTACCTCAGTGTCACTGCTCAACAGAGGCACAGCAAAATAATGGGTATAGTTCCCCATACTAAAGGGGTGGCGTAAGCCACAAAACTATGGGCTAGGCTTGTAAATGCCCTCGGGCAGATAGCCTAGTATGAACCTATGAACCTATGAACCTATGAACAGCTATCTAACTACAAATGCTACAAAAGTTAGTATTAACTGCATGCACCACTGGAGAAATCTCACTACAAGAGTCACATAAAACCTATTTGATTGGCATGGAATTGTTAATGTATTGCAAAGCTTACGTTAGGCCAAAAGGGACCAAAAGATATTGCTGCAATGTTGGATGTGGCACTGTTTCATATCATGACACTCACATTATTACATCCTTTGCTGAATTTGAACAGCTGCCTATTTGATACCAGTCCAGAGAACTGTATATTAGCTGCATGTGCCATATGCGAAGTCTTATTATATGTGTGAGACCAAACATATTTGAACATATGACATCATTATTGTGGTGCAAAGCAGTTGTTGGGCTAAGAGGGACTAACTCTAAGCAAGGAGCCATCTCCCACTGTAATTCTACATATCAGAACCGTGGTGGATGTCATTCAACCCTAGCAACAGATTCACACGCACTCATACTATTCAATCATTGTTGCGTTTAAACATCTACCTATTCAGTACACAAGCTGGAGGCTACTGCATCAACTGCTTGCACCAGGGGAGAAAACTCACTACAGCTGTGAGATGAGCATATTTGAAGGCATGTCAATATCATTGCATTGCAAGGCATGTGTAAGGTTCAAAATTGATAGAAAGGTTGATGTCAGTTGTCTCTGTGTGTCAGTATCTTGCAAAAATGTACATGTACACAACCGTGTGAGCTTGCTAATGCAGTTGTACTTGCAACAGCAGAATTACCCATAATCACATTTAGAGGATGTCAGACTAAAACTCCTGCCTAATGATTCTACCAACTAAAAAACATTGTATTATTTCCTGGTGCCACAGGACAAGCTTTATTAAAAGGGTGACATAAAGCACATTTCAACAAATGACCTCATCAATGTTTACCAAAGCAGCTGTCTGAGCAAAAAGGAACAGAAAGTAGTGGAAGAGCCCTCTCGGTCTACACATCAGATCTGTGGATGATGGCATTCCTACTTACATCTATATATACACACACACTCTCAAACACACATATTCTGATAGAACTGAGTTTATGAATGACTAATGTCAGGATTCAAACCACCTACCTATGCAAAATTACAAGCTTGAGGACATTGTATGAATCACAAATGCTATACGAGTTGTTTGATTACAAGGGTAAGATACAAAACATTTGAAAGAATGACATCACTATTTTTGACTAAAAAGATGTGCATGCTAAAAGGGACTGAAAGTGGTAGAAAAGCCCTCTCCTACTGTAAAGCTACACACCAGTGAGGTGAAGGTGAAGAAATTTCTGCCTAGCACTACAGACACACAGACTAATATTAATATTAGTAACTCACTGTTGGATTTGAGCCACCAATCTATCTAGTTATACAATATAAAATACATTGTATCAACCACAAGAAAAGTCTGGTTACAAGTATGAGATAATGCCCATTTTAAAGCATGACATCATCAGTCTGCTGCAGAACAATTGTCTGTGTTAAAACGTGAAGAAATTGACAGGGAGCCCTCTTCCAGTGTAAATGTTTCAACTAGGTGGAAGTTACACATTTGATGTGAAGCCATTTCAACCTAGCATGAGACACACACAAACACACACACACACACACACACATGCTCATTACTTACTGCTGTATTCAAGCCATCTACCTATCTAGTTAGACAATCTAGAGTACATCGGTACCAACCACAAACAGAAACAAGTGTGAGATAGTGCACAATGGAAATGATGACATCATCAGTGTGTTGTAGAGCAGATAATATGCATCAGATCTTTGGGTGAAAAGGAATGTGTTTTGACAAGCAGACAAAACAGCAATGTGTTGATCACAATTAATGGTCATACAAGTTAGACAGCCTTCCGTTCATAGGCATTGTGGTAGTGTGAGTGAGATGTACCTTTTTCACATTATGCTGTATTGACCATGTCAAACAATGGAGAGACAGCCAGACATGTCTCACTCTTTAGCTCAGGATCATTGTATGCAAGTCTTCATTAGATGGTGTGTGACTGTGAATGTTTCATAATGTGTGTTCAGTATGCAATATAAATACAAAACATACAGATCAAACATATGAAATGACAGTACTTCATGATACTCATCAAGTATGTGTCCAAAAGTTCCACACCATTGTACATCATTTGCAAGTCTAATGGGTTGGAGTGAAAACATAATTTACAGTATGTAGTGGTTAGACAGCATCACAGTGAACTCATCATATCTTGAGTACAAAAATCCATTAAAATATACACCAGTAAAACAAGCTACTAACAATAATCTTTTTTGTCAAAAATCACTTAATTAAGCACACCACTTACAAGGTCATTTGTTCAAATGATGGCAAAATGTTAGTGCATGCATAAATATTTTTTGAAGTTTTGAACTTACAACAACAGCTAACAGTGGTCAATGGTGCTCCATGGGAAGCTTCATGCAAATTACAAATAAGGAGTACAAACGTATAGAAAGTTCTGATTCTGAGCCATGTCAGAACATGTGTATCATTGTAATGTTTTCTGTGTCATTCTTTACACGGGTCTATATTATATGTTAGAAGTCTGAAAACTTCGAATCTCATATGAGCGACTCCATATGAGCAAAGTTTTCAAACATCAAACATAAAATATAAACAACTAAAAATAAAAAAACCTACCTGAACTCTCTATGCAGGGGGGCAAGTCCCCCCTGCACCCCTCACACCCCCTGCTACTTAAATATACCAACTCCGAGATTGCACTACATTGAAGTGAAGGGAAATATTCCCTACGGTGATCTCCATCGTAACATTCGATGTTTGAAAACTTCGCTCATATGATGTCGATCATATGAGATTCAAAGTTTTCAAACTTCGAACTTACAATATAGACCCCCTTTACACATATGTCAGGATCATTGCAGTAAAGTGTATACTTAAACAGTCCTCATATCTGCTGATTGTTCACGTGTTTAAGGCATTGACTACTAAAGTCACTACATGATAAAATACATCTACATGTCAGACTTAAAATAGCTCAGAAAATGTGTGGTAATACTAAAGCTTTAATCATAACACTTTCTGTGTGTATTGCTGCTATATACACCTTCTGTGTATATAGGAGCAATGTATTTAAATTGTGCCTAGTTTTGTATATTACCACCACATAAATCCTTGATTTGAGGTTTTGACCAGATGTCTTGTATTTATTGCTGGTAAGGTATGAGCAGGTTTGTGATGATTGTGAAACATACAAAGGACCAAGCAGAGTACTTCTGGTGGATTTACATATGTATCCATTATTTAACAGGGCAAAGTATAATGACAGATGATAATGCTCATAATATTAGACCTGATGCTAAATGCAAACACCTGCCATTCTGCAACAACAGTCTATAGATGAGATTATTACCTATCACATGGTAAAGCAATGTGAATGTCTGGTGCTAAAACAGACACACATAGGAATGGACCACGGAAACGCTATGAAGCAATGGAGTTTGTATGCAACATACTTCATAACAATAGTTACAACTGAAAGATGTTATATGGTATACATTCAACCCTGCAGGCTGTTAACATATGATAATAACTGTCACCTCATAATATTGTCAGTGTTTCTTTCCATAGTGCAGCAAGACTAAGCACAGTAGCACGAGGGGCAGCAGACTAATGTGTTTGAAGGCCAAAACTCACCAGTTTTTGCCATAAGACAAGAACTGTCTTTGTCCTCATTACTATAATTTCTCAATGCCAGGCATCGTGCAAATGCTGAGGACAAAAACTGATGACATGGGGGTATAAGGAGAGAAAGAGAGAGACAGGGACGTCAGGAGGCATACTCGCTGTACTCACTTCAGTACAGTGTTTATGTGGAGGGGATAGCTCAAGGCAGGCATTAGGATCCAGGAGAAAAAGCTAAAGTGACATTGTCTCCTTTAAGGAAAGTTCTCCATGCATCACATGGACACTAATGCGGATGTAAACCAATTTCACACTCATGCTCGCAATTTAAAATAGCCGTTCCATTGAGGGAGAAGGTAAGTAAGTTAATGTGTGTGTGTGTGTGTGTGTGTGTGTGTGTGTGTGTGTGTGTGTGTGTGTGTGTATGTAATTTGAACTAGCCCTTCTGTTTGTATGAGATATGAAGTGCGGTGTGTGTGTGTGTGTGTGTGTGTGTGTGTGTGTGTGTGTGTGTGTGTGTGTGTGTGTGTGTGTGTGTGTAATTTAAAGTAGCTATTCCTTGCTGTATAAAAGTGAAGGTGTGTGTGTTTGTGTGTTTGTGTGTGTGTGTGTGTGTGTGTGTGTGTGTGTGTGTGTGTGTGTGTGTGTGTGTTGCTATGTGAGAAAGTAGGTGTGTATGGAATGTAAACTAGCTGTTTGTTGATGTATGAAAGAGCGGGTGAGTGTGTTATTATGTATGAAAAGGTAGGTAGGGGTGTGTGTTTTACATACATCTCAGCTCTCCAGATTTTGCCTCCTAGTTTTGGTCTGCTTTTCATAAAATTTGTGGTTTTCTGGCAAATCACAGAGCGCTGAAGTCATTAAATAATGACATATATATTCATATCCTTCAGAACATATGTTCTAGCACAAATCCTGTTATTCTAGCAACTTTCTAAGTTAAAAAGAGCGGCAGTTAAAATCTATCCCTATCATATCTCCATAGCCAGTTTTACCCCAACCACAGCAAGTTATCTTATCTTGATATTTTGTAACATGTCTGTCAAACCAACAAAAGCAAGTACAGCAATCTTGTATACTTAATAAAGCAGGTAATAACAATAACTCGTATTTATCTCATTCACAATTCAAACATCTTTAGTTGTAGTAACAGTATTTTGTCAGGTAACAAGCTTTACAATTTCATTAAATATTTTACCAATGATATAATGATCCAGCCGATTTAAGCCCAGTTGGTGGACATCCTCTTCACTAAAATTAACAACATAGCCAGTTTTAGGTACCTGCAATAACTGTGGCTGGAGGGGGCCCCTTAATTATCAATGACTGTGAAAATGTGGAGAAAAAATGTATTAAGTTTCGATTATACTCTTTAACCTGAACAGGACTGTGATATGACCCTGTTAGGACAAAGCTGTAATGAACATAAGCAAAGTAAGCACTACAGAGATCAGCAGCCCAGGGTGACTGATCTCATGCAAACTGTGGAGTTTAAGAAGAGCTGATGCTTCTAATCTTCAGAAATGGTTTCTCTTTCAAGGTTTTATACATACTGGCAGAACAACTGATACTATAACTTTCAACATCTTTGCTGAAGAATTCTGTTCAGTGATAAAAATAATAGCATAATGAATGTGTCTTTCAGCTTTTCCCAGTTACAGTGGAACTCTGGTCTGCTAATAATTGGCAGTAGAGTTTTACGTGCTGGCAGCCGGGGCCTAGCACAACCTTCAATGAAGGCATGTCGCCACACAGAAAACTGAGAATCAAATGGGCAACGTCTAACTGTGAGGTGACAGCGCACCAAATAATAGCATAATAAAGTCTCAAAATGAGGAACACATTTTATATATTACTCTAATTCATTTAAAAGTTACTATAATAACACATTTTGCATCAACATGCATTTTAGACAATAAGTATAAAACTCTGATGACTGAATTTATTGTGACAGAGCAAAATTATGAGACAAAATCAGGAATATCTGTGAAATCGGGGATAGTGATAGGTATTAATTTACTCCTCACTGAGGTAAATAAAAGTGACTTATCCCTGTTGCTGTTCTGATCTTGTGTAGTAGTGCTAGTGTTGTACAATGTACTTGCTGAAATAAGTACAAAATTAGCATTGCTGTGGTGCGTGTGTGTGTGTGTGTGTGTGTGTGTGTGTGTGTGTGTGTGTGTAAAAAATATCACAGATTTTTATCAATGCACATATCCAATAATGCCGAAACACACACATTATTCTTCAGGGTATCAATAAAAATGTAGCTAACAAGTGATTATATTTCAAAAGTGAGGCATAAAATATATCACAGAGCATTCAGACACTTAGATCTTCTAGGAATCTGGTTGCCCCTACTCCCTAAACTGCATAAATGGATACAGGAGGCTCCCTTAATCATCCTTGACTGTGGAGACCCCAAAAAAGCTGTTTTTGGTTGAGGAAAAAATGAGAAAAAAAATGGTTTCATTTTCTGATTGCACTGTTTAGCCTGAATGGAGTTATTATATGACCCTGTTAGGATAAAACTGATAATAGCCTTTGTCCTCAACCACAAATATTCTAAAACATCCTTGCTCAGATGTTTGTGAACAGAAATTTTGTGTAGTTATCATTTCCTTTACTTTTCTAACAGACCTCAGAGGTATACAAAGAAGGTTACTTTAGCTCCTGTAGGGGCAGTGTACTGCCTGGTAGCAGCAAAGTAGAATACATTATTGCAATCATTATTTATTTTCACTTTCCTCACAATCAAACATCAGGCACATATACAGCTGGTTGCCTTTGGGGGTTAGGATCGAAGAGTAAGTAGGCATGCTATGTATATGTATTTCAGCAGTCACTTGAAATATATGACTGTGGCCATTTGAATCTCTGCTTTCATCCCAATCTAACACTAGAGGGTTGCATAGGCAGTGACTGTCTTTTTGGGAGGATTAGGGAGGCAGGCAGTATTCATGATCTGTGTATCCTCACAACAATTGACTTGTTAATTTATTTTGAGCTACTATTTTTGTCAGCTTTGAATTTTAAGCCTTGGATACAACTTGTCTTCATTGAAAGAAAAAAATAAGACTGAAATTCTTTTCTTACTCACAATTTTGTTTAGGCCACTTTTGGATTAAAAGGTTGGGAAATGCTCTAGCTAACTGAGTTATTTCCTAAATGGTTATTACTGTGCTGTCTTGCTCAAGAAAGTATATTGAAAAGACGGAAGGAAAACTAAAGCTGAACAACAATATTGAATTTCTTTCCTTGATCATCATTTCTGTTCAAGCCATCATTGGGTAAAAAATAAATAAACTTAAAAGCACTTTAGAGCATATATAAAGTTATGCCTTCATGAAAAAGCTGAAGAAAAAGGTAAAATGTGAGAAATGGAAGAAAAAAAGTATTGTGCATAGTGCCTAGGGTTCCATTGCACATTAGTTCTCCCTGTACATAGAGTTGTTGTAATGTATCATTGTTACACCTAAATGCCAGTAACTGTAAAATATCCCTTTGTGAGATGGGCCAACACAGTGTGGTATGTATGCCTGTTGTAATAAGATCATTGTAGCTACAGGTCAGTCTGTGTGTACTACTCCTAAAAGCCTGCAGCATGAACTAAAAAGATGGATAGAAGTGGTGGCAGTGACAGGCATATCTCTCAACTGTCCAGATTTTCACAGAATGTCTAGACTTTTGCCTCATATTGTTGCTCCATTTTTCCTGCAATTGGTGGTTTTCTTGCAAATTACTGGCTAACCATTGAGGACTGAAGTGAGAAAATAATGGCAGACATTTGAGTTTTAAACTCTATATCCTTCAAAAAATTAATGTTAATGCAAAACCTATAATTATATCAACTTTTTCACCCCTGGATTCACTATCCTTCTGTGCAGGACTAATCTAGTCCTGCACAGAAGCGGACGTTTAGGAGTAGGACGGAAGTGCGCCATGCATAGTAATGAAGCCTGAGCTCCTAAACAGACACGGAGTGTGTACAAGTGCAGGGGTCGTGTCTGAGAGCAGAGCTCTTAGAATATACACACCCCTGCAATCAAGAACAGCAGTGTAGGAGTAAGAATGAACAAGACTGCTCATAGGAGTTTGCATACCCCCAGCAACATCCCCCTAAGTGTACAAGAGCAATAGTTACAACAGTTAAATATGAAGACTTTTTTTATGAAACAGATCAAATTTAACCATAGGTGCGCAGGTTTGCCCATTGACTAGCCATGGTTAGTGCAGCTTAAAAGGCACAAGAGGATAAAAAGCAAGATATATGCGAATGAAGCAGTACAGCAGTAGTATAGTGGGCAGAGCATTCGCCTTACGAGCAGTCATTCCCAGTTCGAGTCCCACTCCAGTACAATCTATTTTTCATATCAAATCACTGTATGATCAATTTATTTTGTTGCAAAACCTACGACATAACATATATTTGTGAAATGGAGTACTACATTAAATGCAAATGTGAGGTGTCATTGTCATAATGTTGCAAAGTCCACAGATAATTACAAGTGCCCCATACAGTATATGTACACAGGAATCAGGGATACAAATGGAAGGTGAAATGTGCAATGAATGATAAATCCATACAAGTGCCAAATCCAGCAACTCACCAAGAGCCATTAGACATCACTGTATAAATTAATGCGGTAGTAAGTGGGTGTAAGCACTAGTAATCAAGAGTAAGCATAGTTATGCAGTAGTAAGTGGAAGTAAGCATATTTAAGCAGTAGTAAGCAGGTTTAAGCCCATTTGTGCGGGGGTAAGCAATGCGCTCAGAGGTTAAGCAATATTGATGCTAATTCTCTGTAAGCATATTTGACTGGAAGTTAGCATTAGTTTCCTTCGCACAAACCCACGCAAACCCACTTACAATTGCTTAAAAGTGCCTTAAGTACTCTGTATGCATCAGCCGCTGTTCTGGCCAGAAACAAAAAAAACCCAGCCTTTACAGGTCTTGAACAGAGGATCCTGTACATTATAGTAACAGCAGTTAACCACTAAGCCATCACAGCAGTACAGAAGATTGAGGAATCATCAAACAATCCTCACCATAGGAAATATAAACTGAACATGTGAAAGGAATCTATGTACAGTTGTATATTGTATAACCAACTACAGGACATAAATATGTGAACTGGAGTACGGCATTAAGCCCAGATGTGAGGTTTCAATGTAATAAAGTGTTGAAATCCCCTAATAAACACATGGACCCCATACAGTGTGTGTACACATGAATCATGGATACCAAACACATATATAACATGTAAAGAATAATAAATCAATGCCACAATGCAAATATAATGCAACTTAAATACTAAGCAATGCTAAGCATTGCACAGCCCAGCTTATGAGGTGTAAGCAATGTGTAGGCCAGTTAACTCAATCTGCTCATTGGTATACCCCTTAAAGCAATGCCAACCTTAGGTAAGCAGGTTTGCCTATAGCTTAGCCTTTTCAAAACCATCCAATCATGGCAAAGTGCTGGAAACCGGCCCTATTTAAACCCAACAGGTGGGAATACATCTCATAACTGGTTGTAGCTTCCCCTTGTTGGCACTATGTCTGGAATGGGAGAGGGTGTGTGCTTTCGGGTGCAGCTCTGGGGCATCCAGGAGTCCCGAGTCATGGCAGGACTTCTTGTGAAAGACCATAACATGAGACTGCTGCAGGACCAGTACCAGGGTTTCCAATACAAAGCGGAAGCCTGGGACAGTCTTGCCCGTGACCTCACCAGTGCCACTGGCATACCCCGAACTGGTGAGCAGGTCAGGCATCACTATGCCGACCTGAAGCAGAGAAAGTGGATCTTGGATCAGTAGATCCAAGAGGCTAGGAGGACAGGGGAAGTCCCAGCCATGTGTAAGTATCAGTCCACTACCTGTTTAATATATGCCAGCTCATGTATATTATGGATAGGTATGGCCAAATATTCCTCTTTTGTCTTTCACACTGGCAAGTGAGTGGGCTATGAACCAGGAGGCCCATGGATGTAGATTGGAGTGGTTGTGACACGAGGCAGGTTAGTAATACTCTTGCATGTACTGTCATAGGAAATAAATCTAAAAGTAGTAGTAAGTTAATTACTTGTATAAAACCTGTATTGTTTAAGGCATGTACTGCATACACCAGAGAATATGGTAGGAAGACTCTCATATAGGTTGTATGTAAATAAAAGCTTTATAGCCTGACAATAAAGGTCTAACTGCTGGACTGCACGTGTTTACTCTGGTACCATATGGGAATGTAGATTTGCAATCACTTAATAGTACTGTCATATTAAGCACTGTTACCCACACTGTGCTACAAAAATAAAATGTGTAGGAATGTTTGTATATGACTGTTGTAATCCCAAGAGGTCATATTGTACAATTGAGTGAGACTTAGACAGACTACAATAAAAAGACAGATCACAACATCTAAATAGCACACTCAACTGAGACGTGAACTGTTGCATTTTTTGCACACACAGCCATGGTAAGAATCCTGGGAGTGGTAGTAGGTTGTATGCAGAATCATACCCCACAACTGTACAGATATATCCAGAATGCCCACTAAACCAGCCCATATCTGCTGCCTGTCACACTGTCACCCTGTCCCCCTGGGAAATCAGTGGGATGATCCCAGACATTTAGGCAGCAAACAAGAAATACAACTGATTGTCAGACATCTATAAGAACAAACCTGTCACTCCAGCAACTCCCCAAAATGTCATGAGAGTAATAAGCCAAGTATGTACCATCTACGCCCCCATGTTGTCAAGCTGTGACCAGAGTGTGTGCAGTAACAGAGTGAGATGTATGTGCATAATGCTAATGTGGAATCTGGTAATTTGTGTGGCAACATTCAGGTAGTGGTAACAAACATTGTTCCCACAGGTCTGTCAGATACGAACACTGTGGCTAGAAATAAAAGATTAATATCTTGTACTGGTACTGTTTACTCTGGTATTGTATGGCATTGTTAGTGTTGCAGTTGCTCTGAATAATAAGGTATTACTCATCACTGTCACCCACACTGTGCTACATAATAAAACTGTCTAGGAAATCCTGTATAAGAGTGTTGCAATTACAAGGTCAAAATATAAAACCACAGGAGAATTATAGACAGAAATCAGGTAAGAGATAGACAGCAATATCTACATAGCACACTCAACTGTGATGGACAGTATTGTATTCATAGCAGACACAGCCATGGTCCGAATCCTGGGAGTGGTAGTAAGCTGTATGCAGAATCATAACCCACAAGTGTACAGAAACGTCCAAAATGTCCAGTTAATTGGCCCATATTTTCCGTCTGTCACCCTGTCTCCATGGCATATCAGTGTGCTAATCTCTGACATGTAGGCAGCATTTCATGTAATATAACTGATTGTCAGGCCTGTACATATTTGGAAAATGTCAATGAAAACAAACCTGTCATTGTACAATTCACTAAAGGTTTAAGAGGGCAATAGTCAAGCTATGTCCCGGTTCACCTGCATGTGGTCAAGACATGCCCAGAGTGTGTGCAAAAAGAGATGGACAGGTATGTGCATGACATCAACCTGGAATCTGGTATCTGTAGAAGCAGTTAATTGGTGTTAACAAACAATACCTCCACAGGTATACTAGGTAAGAGGTGTATAATGCAGGTAAAACCAGTTCATGTATATAGGTGTCGACAGCCATACCACTGTCTAAACTAAGGCAATAAGGTAGTGTACTAATACTTGTAAGGTACAGATAACAGCACTGACTAGGAAAGCAATGCTAACTACAGGAATATACTAGTTGTTAATTGACATCTTTCTCCCCCTCCCACCATATCTGCAACAATAAACTAAATACACAACTCAATTGGTATGTGCTGACTTAATTCTAATGTTGGGACATATGTCCTATTGTTCAATAAGTATTTAAATCTGGTTCTATGCATGTACTATGTTGAAATACTCCCACATTGGTGGCATGCTGCCATCAGTGTACCTGCATACTGTTGTAATTACCACTGTGGTCCCATATATGCATTTGTTCTGTTTGCTATGCAACTATTCCATATCTGGTGTTTGGGTTAATGGGAATATCTATGCATGTTGTTATACCTAATCCTGGAATGTGTTGACTATTACTAACCCACATATGTTGACAAAACTTAAACACCATAGCACGTATGGGAATGCGGGTCCCGGCGGATCTACTTGTCCCACGTCAGCTGGCCATGGCACTGGGCACCAGCATGTCTGGGGGCCAACCCGGGATCTCCTCGTCTGTTGGTCCTGCAACACCTTTGGGTGGAACTGCCTCAGGGGATGGGGCTCATTCCCCCTGGGAGTGGGCACGGACAGGAACCTGTCACCCATTGCCAGGTCCAGGTCGTGGTGCATAGCGAGCTCCACAGGGAGGTTGGAGATCTGCTACGCCAGCTTGAGAGCCATGTGTTGTGACTAGAGGGTCAGCCTGGCTCTTCTACTCAGCCCCCAGTACAGCCACCTTCGGGGCTGTGGAGGTGCAGTGGTGACTGCCCATGGGTGGGAACCTCAGACTCACTGTTTCCACTAGGGGGCTCATGTGGCTTCCGATTTCCCAACAGCCCTCCCCATCAAGGTGTTTACCCCCACATGTGTCATATACCGCCCCTGTATGTGTCTTGTTTGTCTTGTCTCTTAACCTACCCAACCTACCTCCTCAAATATACCTACTATCCCTCCCCAACATCCCACTCTCACCTGAAAAAAAAAAGGTCAATCTGTTCCCAAAAAAAAACCTCGCCCCATACATAGCTGTCCATTTCGCACACATGTCCACTGAACACATGTAATCTGGTCTAATTGGCTTAACAACATATTATTGTTGTCCTCATCCTTCTCTCAGGGGTATGAGTGTCCAAATCTATCTCCAAATTCAGTGTATATGTACAGCTGTTGCTGTAGAAGACATGGGCAGCTATGGATCTTCCCTACACCCTTCCTGCACATCCCTAGCTATTTTCCCTACTGTCTTTTTCTCTTTGTGCCCCTTTTTCACCACTTTCCTATCAACCCTTTTTCATTTCTTTTAAAGAAATTAGTGTGGGGGTAAGCGGGAGTAAGCACTGTTAAGCAGCAATAAGCGGGTTTAAGCCTGTTTGCACGGGGGTAAGCAATGCCTACATAGGTTAAGCAATTTAGACGCTGAGTATAAGAAACTGTAACCGGAAGTTAGCAGTGCTTACCTCCGCGCAAACCTATGCGATCCACTTACAACTACTTAAAAGTGCCTTAATCACTCTGTATCCAATGGCCCTTGTTCTGCCCAGCAACAAAATAAACAGCACCTGCAACGCTCAAACCCAGGACCCTGAATACCATAGCCAAAGTGATTTACCACTAAGGCATGTCAAATATACATAACACTGATGTTTTTACAAACATATCATCCAGCGCAGGCATTCAGCAGTACAGGAAATGTATTTAAACATGTAGATGTATGTGTGTGTGTGTGTGTGTGTGTGTGTGTGTGTGTGTGTGTGTATATATATATATATATATATATATATATATATATATATATATATATATATATGTATATATTTATATCTAAATATATATATATATATATATATATATATATATATATATATATATATATAGATATATAGAGTTATATATACATATATATACATATATATATATATATATATATATATATATATATATATATATATATATATATATATATATATATATATATATATATATATATATATATATATATATATATATATATATATAGATATATACAGAGAGAGAGAGCAATATATGCATGTAAGCATATATATATTTATCTATATATGTATATACAGATAAATATCTATAGATATAAGAGAGAACATAACAAATACATATATGACCACAGGCACCGTTAATGGGGATGAGGGGGCCCAAGCTACATATGTCTTGTACGTATTGATATTACCCCCCCCCACACACACACAGCCAAACAGGTCTGCCCTGCAATACAGTACCAACTGTTGCAAGTCCCATAACCAGGACCTGACACAACATGGGCACAAGATGTTAACAGCAATCCATCCCACCTGTATGATGTCAGGCTGGTATCAATAACATATCATACAGTACAGTCTGGCTACCATAAGGAATGTACAATGTGGAAGCAATAAACATTCGTAAGATACATACACACACACATATACACAGATACACACACACACACACACACACACACACACACACACACACACACATATATATATATATATATATATATATATATATATATATATATATATATATATATATATATATATATATTTATAAAGCAACTACACATACACACACACAGATATGTATTGGAAGATACATATTTAGAGGGTGCACACCATACGGAACAGCCAGTATGCCTACAGTTGCCATCTTACTAACTGGACACTGCATGAGTCACCCATACACAAAACAATTGTTGCCTGAAACATATACCCACAGATAGGTCAAAGGATATAACATCACAAACAGGTTTGCATACATGACAAAGCTTTATTTGTGTACTATTACAGTTGTATATGCCATGTCATATAGCTGTTTAGACTCTGAAATACATATAAACAGATTAATTCAACTCTCAAATAGATCAATTAATACATCATTCTGGAAAGCATAACATATGTTGCTGTCCAGGCCAAAGCCTTCAAGTAGTACAACAGTAAAGACAGACTGGGCCACGGGATAACAATCAATCAACAGTAAGTAATGCAGATGTATAGTTCAGCAGTTTCTATCTACATTCTGTACACAATCCCTAGGGGGTAAAGACTTCAGTTATCTCTTACATAACAAGGCATAACTTGAACCATCACAATCACACTGACAAACAGAACAGTCTGTATGGCAAGAAGCAGTAGGCCTGCATGCACCCAAGGTGAATTGTATGGTAATGTACATCTAGATACCTTAAGGCAGCTTACCCCTGATACCCCTCACATGTTGTAACAGCCTAGGTTAGTTATGGTGCATCCCCCCATAGACTGCCATACAGGGGCATATACCACTGTAGACACCAGGAATACTTGTCTGATATGTAGTCACAGGACAGCTGATAGTATAATAAGGTCTGTAGCATGGAACATGCATTGGGAGGGGAAAAGTAGACACCAGGTATACCCTTAATATTGCAATCAGCAGAGAGGTGAACAACAACCCACATATGTAGCACTACAGATGCATTGGGGACTTACTAGACAACACCAGGGAGTGTGTCCATATATTACTGTTGTCACATGATAGGTTGATTGAGCAGCAGATCTGGCACGTACTGAGCAATACTTACACATGACACTCAAGTGCATGACATTATGGAGTGAACTTTGTAGCCCTAACATATAGAGGCCATGCTCACAATGTCTGGACATACACAGGGTGAACACTGAATGACAGCAGTGAGGCCATGTAAAACCTACTCCAGTCAGGTCATGGAGGTAATGGAGTAACAGGTCTTGTGTTGTGATCACTCGTCTAGACATTTAGAGGAATGATACGTTAATGAGTGGTATTAATGAGTGTATGTTACCAAGTGTGATGCAGGATGGGGAACTTATGTGAATAAATGTGGGACTGTCTATAAAATCAGGGACCAATAGGTATTAAGGTGGAATGTGTGTATGTGTGTGTGTGTGTGTGTGTGTGTGTGTGTGTGTGTGTGTGTGTGTGTGTGTGTGTGTGTGTGTGTGTGTGTGTTTGTGCCTGTGTGTGTGTGTGTGTGTGTGTGTGTGTGTGTGTGTGTGTGTGTGTGTGTGTGTACTGTTATGCAATGCTGTACAGGTCTTAAAGTGTGTTTCTTGTTTTCCCCCACAGGTGGTAAGGTGGGTCAGAGTCCCTCCTGCATGCAATCTGGTATTGGTGTCCGTACAGACACCGAAGATGATGATAGTACTGTTGAGGCATAGGTGGGGTTGTCAGGGGCCAAAACTGTGCCATTGTTTGACATCCCCTTCTTAGCCACCCCAACCCCGCACACAACTACAGTGCCTATACATACCCTATCACTGCAGGGGGGCACTGTCGACACCACACCACAGCAGGTCACGTGCACGTGGCCCTGGACAGTCCAAGGAGGGACCTGGTTCCAGAGGACATCTTTCATCATCAGGGGAGATTAGCACATCGAGACCTGTACCTGGACATGCCCATGGAACCCCTGGCAGCCACGGTCCACATGTCCATGGCTGGAGGTGATGAGCTGCACAACCTGCCAGGTATGGTCTGCATCTGTCCAAAAAATACTTGTATAGGGCAGCCACATGGCAGAACTGTGTGCATGCATACCCACACACTATACAAATACACCTTGGGCAACCCATTACCTACCCACACCACATCCTCACCCCCATTTCAACTAATTACACCCTCTCACCCACACACATGGTGTCAAAGTTATGGACCACCCTCGGCCTCTGGCAAATCAACAACACACAATGTGCATATGATGATATCTGTGCCACATCCCCGTCATCCATAACATCAATGCAGGGATGGCTAATATGGTTCTGATGCACACGGTGACTGTACTACAGTGTACCAATGTACTGCAGTGTAACATGGTGTCAGGAGTAATGTTTAATGCATACATGTAGCTGTCCAGCAATGATGCATTATAGCTGTCAGTAACACTGGGTGATTGTGGTCTCCATAATGTTATCCATTTGTGTCGTAGGTTTACATGTGTCAGCAGGAGGATGGTCTGCAGTCATATTCCATGAGTGGTATGGCACTGTGGTGACACAATGGTTGTGACATATCTGGTGTGCAGTTGAACACATGTCACAGGTTTGTATAGCAGTTATTGCCTGTGCCACATGGACAGGTGACCCGCTGGGACATGTATAGTCATCAACCTGATATAGACCCATCCACATACATGCACACTCTTACTTGGCAACACTGGGAGTAGATCCCTACCTAAGTATGTAGTGCTACTGAAGTGTGTAGCTTTCATTGCATACACCACACAGCGTTTTGGGTGAGGTGTGTTCCAGGTTACATGTTACATGTAGAACATCCCCAGACATGTACAGTATGATAATGGGGATGTAATGATTGTATATGGACAATACATAGTGTGACATACCATCATATACACATTAACAGACACATAGGCTGACACACATCTGAGAGACCTGGGCCTATCAGTGCTCTCTAACTTGTCAGTGTGTCCAATGTGTTACAGGTAGGCTGCACACAGCACATGCATAACTGGGCTGGTTTGTGGTATCAGTTACCTGTATGGTTGATGGTGACAGTGGTCACCATACAGTGGTACATGGGACATATACCTGCTGTACCATGGTGTAATGACACTGTACACAGCACCCACATCCCACAGTGGATATTGTACTCACTGGAACTCATGATGACTCTCTGACATACCAACCATCACACATTGCCCATGACTGTGATACAACCCATTGTGTATCCCAACAGTGGTACTACAGGGATATGCATCTAACCCACATGTCACAGGCATAGTAGGGTGTTGATTTGTCATACCTCACCTATGGCCAGCAGCAACACTATCCATACTACTGTGTGGCAATGTGTATTGTAATAGGAGTATGTGGCCTTGGAATGCTGTACCCTACAGATATACAGACATGCACACATACACACACTTGACAGAACTCAATCCTATCCCATATCTATCCACCCATTTGTACAACACTGTTGTTCGGGTACCGCAAGGTGCATGTAGCTATTTGGGAGAGGAGTGTAAAAGGCTACAGGTAATGTCAGATACAGCAGCAGCCACATATTACTATGGCAATGGGTGTTGCAGTGCTTGTGACAGCCCTCATGGTATTCCCAACTGCAGGTGTACTAACACACAGACACTGCTATCCTTAGTAATGCACATGTGCACGTGTCAGTACTGGGATGCATCTCTGCAGGTGGTCATAGGTGTGTACCTGGCTATTGTCCATGGAGAGATGGGTAGTGTAGGGGATGTGCGTACAGTGATATCATGCCACCTGCCATGTGCCAGCAGACAATCTATTGACAGACACCACTGTGGTGACCCTCCGGTGAGAGTGACATGCATCAGCCAAACCTCTTGGTGCCTCCTGCAAATGGCCACTGAGGTGATCCAGTTGACATGTATGCAACATGTATTACAACACATGGTTAGTGTCTGTGATGGACACCTGTACCCAAGCATGTTTTGTTTACTGTGGTAGTATAGTGTAGTGGAGGTACCTGTGACATGTGGTGCATACAGGGTGTTGTCACCTATATGTGCCAATTATAACACAGCTAGGCAGACATGTCAGTGTCAGTCAAGCATAGGTTGCTTGTACATATCCAAGTTGGATACTTGCCACCTGCAAATCTGTACAGGGACTGACAGACATCAGCTAGGCAAGTAGCTATGCAGTAGGATGAATGTGTTGACAGACAGACGTTTGACAACAATATGTATGCCATTACTACATGTTGGAATCCCTCACTGACATGTGCTGTACAGACTGTAGACTAGAATAACATTCCACATGTCAGATCATTATCCAGTAGGAGATATATACTGTAACACAGCTCACACACTGGGAACACGACAGTGAGGCCTCAGAGTCCAGCTATGCCTGCAGGTGTGCTTGTTCTCGGTACTACATTTAGCACTCTACTCTTGACTAGGAAAGCACTGTCAACAGTAATACCACCATGATACACTACATGCCAGTGTAACT
>NC_056731.1:1557010996-1557033496 GCF_019279795.1 Protopterus annectens | reverse complement strand
CTACATATGCCCACACAGTTTATGCATTCACACACGCCAGTCTGTCCTGACACATAATACCTGCAGAGGTCACATGGCCACATATTACCCAGTAGTTACTGACATACATCTGTACAGAATCCCACTGCTTTATCAGAAATACACACCTATTACAGTGGCCTGGCAGCAGTATGTCTTGCAAATAACTGGACATAATAGCACACTGGGTAATTACACTAGGCTGCTAGGCATATCACATAGCACTGTGCAAACTACCGGCAGACTGCCACAACCCTGGACTACATTTTGTATGGGGGAATACACATGTACCTGCAATTATAGCAGGCTCTATACGCATGTCACAGCACAGAGTAACAGACACTGGTGAGAAAGTGCATACTCACAACCAATGTGAACACAGCCACAGCCACATATGGTACAGAAGCTTAATATGACACTATATGGACTGTCTGATAAACACCATCCTCATATGTGCCACTCACACACTAACCCTACATACACTGGGTCATGACAAAGTGTGGTCCCATGCCTGTCTGTGGTATGGGACACGTGTGTGTCTAGCCCTACAGACATATGAACCAATAGGGTACCATATACTGGAGCAGCATGTAACATCAGATAGAACAGGGCCAAGAATAATGGCATCTACCACAGTCTGTGCACAGCCCAAGGTATGTATGCCCAATATGCCCAATACACATACTGTCGACAATCACCATAAGTACAGAGACATCAGTACTGTACACACAACCACAGAATGCCCAAGTTATGCACTCAGAAACAACCTCTACTATACATAACATGTCTAGCAGTCTGATATCTGACTGGCTTGTTATCAGGTATGATGTCAATACATAATGGTGTACAGAACATATGCACCTCTTACTGCATGACATATGTACAAAGGCTGACAGACTTGTGGCTGGAGCTACAAACACTGGCCCAAAATTGGCATGTTGCTGTGATAACCTCATACATTTACTGTTGTACCAGGGTTTGTTGTGACATATGTCCTATGAGGGATATGAAGTCAGTAACTCTCATGACTGTCACCATGTACTGACTGCAATTCTCCCACTATGCTTCTGCAATTCTCAGATAGGTGTTCTGTGAGTAACACAAGATACAAAAGGCTCCACACACTGCCCAGTCTGCAGATAACCCTACAGATGGGGGTTTCCTCAAACACGTAACACTGTCATGACAGGTATCATATCATGTAGACCAGCCATATCCGCACACACCCTGTTAAATTGACATTACTCCAAATGCAGAAGAGCAACACTTACATTCTGTAGTCATGTCTGGCACACCCCCTTCCTGTCTGTTGGCCTGTTTTCACAGTGTATGTTGTTACAGGTAAGTCCCAATACCATATGTGATGCTGTTTGCCAAACACCAAATGTAAGTCCTGCTCACAGTGAATGAAAAGGCCCAACACCAACATGATGTTCCTAGATATTGGAGTGTGTTTCCATGCAATTGACTATGGGAATGTTACCACAGCTGTTTCACGTGCAATCAGCTAGAGGGGGACTGCAATTCATGCATAGGCCATCAGCTGATCATGAGCATCACTTACAAAACACAAGCTGCTGCCTAAGCAAAGCAGGTGTACATCTCCACATCCACCAGTGAGGGAATGAGAGAGACAGACAGAGACAAAGTAAATCAGAAAGGGGGTGGGAGAGTAAATCCTAAGCATGTTTGTGTCACGCACCTACCAGTATGGGGTTTCAAACCCCTAAAAGACTATGTATTGCTATCACATGTCTATGCAGTTATTGCATGCACCAGATAGCTTACATCTTGGAGAGCTGTCCAAAGGTATATCTGATGGTGAGTGACATCTGCAACAGTGATATAGTAGCGATAAGGTAGGTGTAGTACACATGCCTGTCCACATGAGCAGGTGTCAATGTCAACACAGCCACACTCTGTCAGGGACTCACACAAATTGACACAGTTGGCAGGGTCAGGAATAGACTTACTAACTAGCTAGTTTGCCACAATACAGTAATGTGCAGGTATCACATGCACCACAGGGGTCATCCAGATGTTGTACAGACAAAGGGTATGTGAAGGTGTCTGACATCAGACAGCATGCTTCAGTAGGCCAATGGGAGCTGTATTGATTGTCAAGGTGGTTGAAAGCATCATAATCCTCACACACAGACACAGGGTGCAAGTACTGACATGCATGGGTGCATTGCTTCTCGGGTGTGTAGTGGTTAACTGTGCCAGAAGGCTGTACAATTCTAGGTGAAGGGTATACCTTGGCATCAGGCTACATGACAATTTTCTGCAGTCTGGCTCAAGGCTGTAGTGTTTGGATTGGCCCACACAGGTGGGTATTGTATTCACCATCCAGTCACTTGGGTTACTATTGTGTGTGTCCAGTGCTGTGCAATGCTTGCCATGTATGTGTTCTATAGTCCATGACATGGACCATGTCTGGGATGTGCACACGTCCCACATGCATGTTTAGTGACATGTGGAACTGCACCTGGGGTGTCTGGCCCATGTTGTGTACACAGATTGTTATTGTCAGATGTGCCAGTCCTGGCCTCATGTGTTAGGAACTGGTAATATACACCAGGTTGACCCTGCACATACATTGATAACATGATACAGGTATTCTCTGGTGTCAGTGGCATCTGTCCATACAGGGCATGTGTTTAAGGCATGGTATGTCTTTTGTGGGTCACATTTGATGGCACCACAGTTGTTGCAGGTGTCCAGTGGGGAACATAGTGAAGGCACACTGTCTGCAATTATGTGCCTATTGTAGTGATGGGACAGAGTGCCATACCCCCTGTAGTCCACTGCAATCACACCATGGTTACTATCTGTGGGCAATATGCAGGGGACTACCAACAAAGTGGTTGTTGCCTAGGCAAGTGTGCTTGTGTATGGGCATGGGTTGAGAGTGTTCGCTGGGTAATACAAGGGTTGCTTACTTTGTTCACCAGGCCTTGATGTCACATGTAGGAGTATGGATTGGCACCCCAGCCACTCAGATATTTGACATCTGTTATCCTTGTAAGGTGGACATTGTGACATATAATAGGCCCACCATATAAGAAATTTGCAAAACCCGCTCCACAATGAGTCCAGTTGTTACACACTCATAGCCATCTCCACACGGGATTTGAATGAGAAACACACACACACACACACACACACACACACACACACACACACACACACACACACACACACACACACACACACACACACAACTCCTACCTAACTAGTTTATCACACTACAGCATTACGCAGTTATAAGATGTGCCATGGAGATTACTGGACTACTCCTTCCCCAAAGGTGTATTATACTGGGAATTACATCAGCAGGCTTGCCAAAGAAGGACAGTGAAGGTTGTAGTGATTGTGAATGGCCTCAAAAGCATTGCTCCCTACACAAACAGCCACACACACCATGTCTGGAAATTGAACCCCTATCGAACTAGTATATCACACTACACCATTACATAGTTATAGGATGCACCACGGAGATTACTGGATTACTCCTTCCCCAAAGGTGTATGTCACTGGGAATGACATCAGCAGGCTTGCCAAAGAAGGGCAATAGAGGTTGTAGTGACTGTGAATGGCCTCAAAAGCATTGCTCCCTACACAGGCAAACAAGCACACACACATAAACATCCACACTTGTCATGTCTGGGAATTGAACCCCTACCAAACTCTTATATCACACTACAGCATTACATTGCTATAGGATGCACCATGGAAATTACTGGACTACTCCTTCCCCAAACATGTATGTCACTGGGAATAACATCAACAGGCTTGCCAAAGAAGGGTAATGGAGGTTGTAGTGACTGTGAATGGCCTCAAAAGTATTTCTCCCTACACAGACAAACACACACACACACACACACACACACACACACACACACACACACACACACACACACACACACACAAACATCCACACTTGCCATGTTTGGGAATTGAACCCCTACCAAACTACTATGTTACACTACAGCATTACACTGTTATAGGACACACAACAGAGATTACTGGATTACTCCTTCCCCAAAGGTGTATGCCACTGGGAATGACATCAGCAGGCTTGCCAAAGAAGGGCAATGGAGGTTGCAGTGACTGTGAATGGCCTCAAAAGCATTGCTACCTACACAGACAAACAAGCACACACATGCAAACATCCACACTTGCCATGTCTGGGAATTGAACCCCTATCAAACTCCTATATCTCACTACAGCAGTACGCTGTTATAGGATGCACCATGGAAATTATTTGATTACATCTTCCCCAAAGGTGTATGTCACTGGGTATGACATCAGCAGGCTTGCCAAAGAAGGGAAATGGAGGTTGTAGTGACTGTGAATGGCCTCAAAAGAACTTCTCCCTACACAAACAACTAAACACACACATCTACTCTTGTCATATCTGGGAATTGAACCCCTACCAAACTACTATATTACACTACAACCTTACGCTGTTATAGGATGCACCACAGAGAGTATTGGGCTACTCCTTCCCCAAAGGTGTATGTCACTGGGAATGACATCAGCAGGCTTGCCAAAGAAGGACAATGGAGATTGTCATGACTATGAATGGCCTCAAAAGCATTGTCCCCTGCACAGACAATCAAACATCCACACTTGCCATGTCCGGGAATAGAACTCCTACCTAATTAGTTTATCACACAGTTATAGGATGCACCACAGAAATTACTGGGCTATTCCTTTCCCAAAGGTGTATTTCAAAGTAAATGACATCAGCAGGCTTGCCATAGAAGGGCAATGGAGGTTGTAGTGACTGTGAATGGCCTCAAAATCATTGTGCCCTACACAAGCATCCACATTTGCCATGTCTGGGAATAGAACTTCTACCTAGCTAGTTTATCACACTACAGCATTACACAGTGATAGGATGCACCACCAAGATTGCTGGATTTTGCTTTCCCCAGAGGTGTATTACACTGGGAATGACATCAGCAGGCTTGCCAAAAAAGGGAAATGGAGGTTGTAGTGACAGTGAATGGCCTCAAAAGCATTGCTCCTTACATAGTCAAGCAAACATCCACACTTACCTTGTCTGGGACTAGAACTTCTACCTAACTAGTTTATCATACTACAGTATTACAGAGTTACAGGAGGCACCACAGAGATTAAGAAGCTACTCTTTCCCCAAAGTTTTATTTCAAAGTGAATGACATCAGCAGGCTTGCCAAAGAAGGGCAATGGAGGTTGTAGTGACTGTGAATGGCCTCAAAAGCATTGCTCCCTACACAGGCAGACAAACATCCACACTTGCCATGTACATAATATACTACCTATACATGGTTGAGCACATGTAGTGTCATGTTTGGCATCCCTTTTACTGTATGTGCAAGTCAGAGAGAGGTGTCATTCCCTGGGTCCCTACTGTGTCAGTGTATGTGCTATGCGTTGCCTCTTTGCCAAGGCCAGAGCATGGCCGGCTGCCAGCATCCTGGATTGCAAATTCACCTCATTTGCATGGTTTACACCTGCAAATGGGGTAATTTGCATGCAGGAGCTGCATCCATGCAGGAATAGTGCAGGAGCACTCGTGCACATCCCTGCAGCTTATTCCTGGATCGCATGGCAGCCATATTGCCTCCAGGAGCTCCTCCACTATTCCTGCACACTGTGCAGGGCTTGCTGAATCCAGGTGTAAGTCTGTTAGGGCAATATTTAAAAATGTTCCCTTTTTTGAGCCTTTGTCCCCCTATTATTACTGGCCTTGTCCAGATTTCTTGCTTGAAGAGGTTGAGAGGCATGATCTCTATTTTGGACCATTGTATCTCCATTATTTCAGGCTTTGTCCAAATTTCTTGCACTAAGTGATTGAGAGATATGCGTCCCTCTCAACTGTCCAGATTATTGCAGAATATCCTGAATTTTGCCTCATATTTTTGGCCTATGCCTCAATATTTTTGGTTTTCTGGAAAATCACTGAGGGTTGAAATAACTAAATGTCATACATTTGAGTTTTAGCCTTCTTTTCATTTAGAAAATGCAAGCTAAGACAAATGCTGTTATTCTAGCAACTTTCTAAGTCTGTAAGAGCAATATTTAAAATATGTCTCTATTTTAGGCTTTTTTCATATTTCTTATCTTAAGAAGTTGAGAGACATGGAGGTATGGTGTCTAATGCTATAATTAAGAGGGAGGGCAGGTTAGTCAATTAACCTGATCAGGCTTGACCCTATAACTTGGTTACAGGAGACAAGAGCCTAAAAACTGTACACCAACTACCAGACTGCTAAAGGAACTGTGAGCTCCAGTGGAGACAAGAGCCTTAATCCTGTACACCAACTAACAGACTGCTGATGGAATTGTGAGTTTATGTTTCAGTACATGTTTAGGGAATTATGAGTTTCAGTGTATTTTCAAGGGACGGAGATTCATTTCATTTTCATGGAATTGTGAGTTTCAAGAGAAGATAAGTTTACTGTTGCTCAGTCTGTTTTCAATGTGCAGCTAACTATTTTGTTTATTAAATGGCAGTCACAGTTTGCAGAATTTGAAAGCAATGTTAGTAGCATAATTGCCTTTGGTGCAGAATGTTGTGGATTCTACTCCCAGACTATGTAGACGAAGTGCTGATACTGCAGTGCCATTTTGATTGCCGATTATTTGGTGCATTTTAAGTGAGGAATAGGGGTTCTACACTCCTGAGTGTGTCTTCCTTTATACAAGATGCCTAGTAACTATGAACTTGTTGTTGGTTGTCGGTCATTCCCTATTGCAATATTACCAGCTTACCATTTCTTTAATGTAACAGGTAATTAATTCTTCAAAGGCAGCAGGCACTGAATTTGTAGAAGAAACATTGAGATGTAAAGTTGTTTGCCAGTGGCAACCTCTTTATTAGATACAGATCTCTTTAATGTAGAATTATCTGGATGACTTTTACTTCTGCAGAGATCGTGCTTATTGAGTAATATTGGTGGAATGTAAAGACAGAAGTTTGAGTGGCCTTTTATGGTTGGATTTTCAGAAATGGGTAGTTTTATCATTATTGTTTCATACATTTTGTTTCATTGCTTTCTAGAAGAATGTTCATAACTACAAATTTAAAACACCATTCTAAAAAATGGTGCTACATTATACAAGGAATATAAGTTATTAAATCAGGAAGGTGAATCAAAGAACACATACATGTGTGTATGGTCCTATAAATGTGTGCAAGGAGTCTGTGGTTTGAAAACAGCTCACAGGTACACTTAATCCTCCATTGGCCATATGCATTTTTTCAATGTGGGCTGTCATGCCATTTCAATGAACGTGAGTTTCAAGGGCAGAGAAGTTTACTGTTCATGCTAAGTCTGTTTTCATTGTGAGACTGTATTGTTTGTTTATCAAATGGCTATCAGTGTTTGTGCTATTTTATTTCAATATCTGTAATCATTGTAGAAGTAAATAAGAAAAGAGGTTCCCTGTGTCTTTATTTAAAATATCCATGATAATTCTTTCCATAGCTTTACATACAAGACTAGTCAGACTTATGGTCTATTGTTATCCAGGTCTGCAGAAGGCCAATCCTTGTGCCAATGATTAACTGTTGCAGTCCTCCATTCCCTAAGCATGAAGCCAGTTAGGAAGCTAATGTTGAACAGTGATTATAGAGCACTTGATAGCTCATGTTTCATGCTATCCAAGCGGTATCCCAGGATATTATCAGGGCCCACTGAGGTAGTATTCTTTGCCTTGGGAAGTGCATTGAAGAATTGTTCGCTAGTGATAGCCAGAGGAGTTATGGTTGAGGGTGTCTCCTGAGAAGTACTGAGGGGATTTATCAGCCAGTAGATTTGCTATATCCTCTGATTCTTGTTAAGTGGTTCCATTTACAATTTGTTCAGCACACTGTTGTGTTACCTTTGAGGTTGTGGACAGATCTGATGAAGGCCTTATGGTTGTCCTTTGTCTTTGAGGATATTTCTGCCTCAAATTTGGCTTTGATGGGCTTGATAAGATTTCTGAGTTGCTTATTTAGTTTGAGGGGTTTCTCACCTTGCTGGGTATTGCACTTCCTAGTTTTGGCCATGGTTTTCCTCCTTTTGTTATACAACTTGTTGATATTGGGATTCCACCAGGGTGGCTTGTTATTTGAGTTGGTTCTCTGCTTATTCCTTGTGGGTACAACTATCTCAGTGCAACTCTTTACATGGTGGTATAGGGTTTCTGTAAACAATTCCATACTGCTAGCAGAGTTCACATGGTTTGGGGGAATGGAAACTTTACCGTGGTATATGTCATTAGTATGAGGTTTGCTTTGGAATAATTCCTAAATATTTGAGAGTTAGATGGCATCCACTTGTGATAAGTGTTTGGACAGGGACATACCAAAAGTGGTATTATACTCAGTGATTGGCCTAATGAGTGTCAAGTAGAGGGGAACAATTATGTGCCTGGATCTGGATGATATACCATTAGATATAAGCTGTACAATGAAAAAGATTTCCTTACAATAGTGAATAGGTGGTGATCAAGAGACAATTTGTTGTTGACATAGGTTCCCAAATGAGACTGGTTAGGCTTATGTGTATATATTATGTGTGTATAATTGCCTGGCCCATTGAAGTCCCACCTTCATGCAAGGGAATGTCTGTTGCAGTCTTTTATTTGTGCAGCACAAAGCCTGTTTTGAGATTAGTATTGAATAGCCTTTGTATGGGGTTTTACATATCATGTTTCAGACTAACTGGTAGGCATCCTAGCATGTTATCCAGTCACAACAGACAATATGTTCTTGACCTTGGGTAGTAGCTGCAGAAATTGTTGACAGACTAGAGGGGGTTATAGATGCAGGTATTTGATGTGAGAATATTGGAAGACTGGGTAGTGAGTTCAATCTGAATTAGTTGGCCAGTGGATTGGCTATATCCTCTGGTCCAAATATGTGATATAATTTGGTATAAGATCACTGTAATACCAATCATTGTTTCTGAGATTTCTAGCACAATTAAAAAAATACTTTGTGGTTATCTTTCACGTGGGTTTATATTCTGACTTCATATCAGGCTTTGGTTGATTAATCACAGTCCTGAGTTCCTTGTTTAGTTTAACAAGAATGTTTTTGCCTTTCTGAGAGTTACATTTATTATTGTGTGCAATTAATTTTTTTTTCTTTTATTATGCTGCCGCTAGGGCTTTATTTTTGAATTTGGTGTTGTATTTATTTCTGAGCGGGCAAGATGTGTCTATGCAACTATTTAAATATGTATAGAATTTGGCAGTAAATTGTTCTGTACAGTGAAAATTTGAAACAGGCTTAGTAGAGGGACCCCATCCCCAACTAATGCCCTGTACCCAGCACAGTCAGAAACCAGCACTACTCAGATTTGTGCACATGAGATCACTTACACTAGCTTACAAAGGAGCTGAGAATGGTGTGGTAATTGTTTCTTTAACATTTTTCACACTCAAACCTGAGTGTCTTCATTTGTTCTTTCAGCATGTAGGGCTATACATAAAGTGACTATGTTTTCATTTTATGGGAGTGTAGGGAGGCAACCGCATTTGCAGTTAGGCTTTTTGTTTTAATAAGCTGTTGTCTTTTCAGCATATGAAGTGGTATCGTGTCAGCTTTGGAAATTAAGGCTTGGGCAAAAATTTCTTGTTGAATTTCTTTTTATTTCTTTCCAATAATTTTGTTCAGACTATCACTGGATTATAAGACTCGAAAAAACTCCAAAAAAGTGCCTTAGAGCATGGACAGTCCCACTGGTTCTGGGGCCTAGGGTACTTTTCTTGCTTTAAACAATTTTCTTTCAGCAAAGGCTTGAGATTCACAGAATGTAAGTAGGGTAGTATGGATGTAACTTTCAACAGCTTTAGTTTTTGCTCGATTTGACTCCCATGGGTGCACATCTTCATTTATTGTCAGTGGCAGTGTCACTCCACCAAGCTAAAATGTATTTGTTGTTGGGAATGTAAAATTTATTATTCCAAAAGACTTAATGTGAGTTTATGCCATAGGCATGAGCAGCCATTGCCAGGTGACACTTGCAGTTAGAAGGGAAGTAGTTGTGTATCCTAGCTTGGGTGTTACCTAAGGAGAGCACTATATGTTGTACCTACAGACCACAACACTGCGAAGCATGTGTAGCTTAGAGCATGTCAGTTCCTTAATTAGCAGCACTACTGAAGCTCTAATGAGCCACTACAGGGGTTAGGAGCTGCAGGAGGAAGAAGACTAATCTTGATGGGGGGCAAACTGATCTACCCTAGTGTAAATGGAAAGGTATTTTGTTTTGAATTACGGAAGATGCACTTTTGGAATTAAATGTTTATGCTGCTTCATCATGTAAGTAATTACTACCCTGGCATATACCGCCAGTGATCTGTTCAGAAATCAGCAGTGTGAAAGGGGCATGGCTTAGTCAGCAGTGTTAATGTGGATGTGGCTTGTTGAGGGGGCAGCAATCTGGGAGCTGTGAGTACAAATTTGAAAATCCTGGCTACACCCCTGCAGAGAGAGAGAGACAAAAGATTTTTGTTATTGGGCTTCTTATGGTAATCTTTGTGGTGTGTTAATCTTATGTTTGCCATCATAATAATGCTGTGAAATGAAAGTGTTCAGAAACAGGGAGCAAGCAGGGGTAGGATGTTTGAAAAATAATGAAGACTTAAACAGGAAGATGGTGGGGTAATAAAATAAGTAGTCAACAGCTGCACACATTATATTAATGTGTAAAAACAATAAATAATGTTTGACATATTTTGGTATTAGAAACCTTGACACTACTCAAAAACATTCTACAGACCTCAGCATTATCTGAGAAGACCACACAGGAACTCATACTTTTCAAAGGAACAAATTGCACGTTTGAAGGGACAGTGACAAAAGATTGCAGCAGGGAAATGTAAGCATCAGGCTTCATCATAGTAATGACTAGTGCAACATCCCATACAGTGTATATTACATATAGCAGACTAATAAATATGTAAGTATAACTGTTTCCTCAGAGTGCTATCAGTCTATATTTATATAGCACAGTGGGACTAAGCATATTTGCCAGACATTAATTGTACTGTTGTGGTCAAAAGTAAAATCTTCAGTTTTGCCAAAGTGGAGAGCTATGTACAGGGCATTTTGTTTGTGGAACAGGTGCCCATATATATTTTTTTAACTGTAGAGAGAGATGAATGTTGGGAAAGGTGGTCAAGAATAAGAGAGTTAGGTAGGTAAGATAGGTTAGGTAGTAGGCACAGGCAAACAGGACATACAAGACAGACAGGCATGGTGATGGACACAAAAGGTTGGTGGAACCCATGATTGAGGATAGGTAGTAGACATCATCAGAGGTGCATCCACATCCAGCATATGTACAGTGAGAATCTAGTCCTCACCCTCACAACTGTCACCTCTATCTCTTGTGGCAGATACCTGGTAAGTACTGCATGGGTCATCACCTTGGTTATTCGATGCAGGACTTTATCAATTCTGTCAATAGGCACTGAAGCATCTCACCATGATGTCCTCCACCAGCACTGTCAGACCCTGATGGATGATAAAATTGCCCCCTCCACTAGTACTCTCTTGCTGGGTACCACTGCACCAACCTATGGAGTAGAGCCACCTGACACAGTTGGAGCACACAGTGCAGGAGCTGTAGAGGCAAGGTTGACAGGTAGGGACACAAGTGTGCTGGGTGTTTGTGCTTCTGCAGCCACCTGTGGAGGTATGGGGGTCTGATCCCACGTGATCGTTCTAGCTCCACATTCTGATAGTCATTTGTGTTTCAGAAGGAATGTTTCCAAAAAGAAAAAAATATAAGAAAAGAATATTAAAAAATAAAAGAGCCATAGGGTTGGGAGAGATAAAACATATATATATATATATATATATATATATATATATATATATATATATATATATATATATGGATCTATCTTGACAAGTCAAAACAACAAAATCACCGACACCACATAACCGACATTTCACAAACACGAAACCTCACGACAAGCAACAAACAAAACAAATCCCGGTCCAAAAAGCACACACACAACACAAGCACACCAAAATCCTTACAAACCAACACTAAACCTCACATACACAACTACTAACCCACAAACTATCACAGTCGCACACTTACCTGCCCCTCGCCCTAACACTCTAACCCGCCCCTACCCCACAAACTATCCCACTATCTATCACAGTCACACTTACCTTTTCACCCCAACGTCCCGTCACACCGCATACATACACAGCCTTTTCCCATGTCGATGTTCTGATCTTCTGGCGTCGGTGTTCGCTGTCGGCGTTCTGACTATATATATATATATTCCAGATTATTTTAATATTTCAAAATATAACCAAATATACACAATCATATGGTAATTTTTAGCACATCCAGATATAAATATGAAGTCAGAAATGTGTCATAATACACATCAGCCTCAATGTTATTATATAAATTAGGCAAACAGTTAGGTTACTATGCCATATATGATAAATTAATTCCAATTAAAGACATTCATTTGCAAAGATGTAAGTTTAATGTTATTTAAAGATTGCAGAAAATATATTTTATATAATATTATGTAATAAAAATAAATGAGACTGCTTGGAATTAAACCCACACACCCAGCTAAATGGTTAACACATTGCCTAATGCAATGATCAAGTGTTATTGCAGCATGTATATATGCTTCATATATAGGTGAGGTATACCTACATAGCATGTTCTATAAACATTTTGCTTGCATTCATACCTGAGTCATGCTTACCCCATGCCTCTCTGAGACATGGCAATTGTTTCTGATTCCCCTCCTTATTTCAAACTCTCTCTCTTCAGCAGCTGAACAGAACAAATAACAGAAAAATATTTAAGCATAATGAAAAAGTGTATGTCTTGCCAGTCCATGGTACTGCATTGACTGGTGATAGGTTATTATACATACATAACTCAGGGGTGTTTGCAGTTGCAAATTCCACCTCTAAGCAGCTCAGGACGACCTGCTTGCACATCATCAGGTCACTATAATGTTGATGAAATTGTTCACCAGTGTGTGGAATGTCAGTTGCACTGGTGACAGCCTCGGCCAAACTATTTCAAGTCTCAGCTTTGTATTGAGACCTGGTATAGTCTTCCTGTAGTAGCCTGCAGCTGTAGGTCTTTATGTGAAGTGCCACAATGATCCTGAACTCCTCTTGGTGCCACCTTTGGGCTCTAAATGGAGCACTATCATCATTATCACCAGTCATGCCTTCAGAATTATATCTGAAAATACGGTAGGGAATTGGTGCTCCATTCAGATGTTGTCTGTACCAATCTTGCCAACTGCATTTGCATAATAGAAAGTACAAAATAACCTGGCAGAGAAATTGGGCATAACTGCTCCAAAATACACTGCTGGTGTGAAATATGGCAGTGAGACCTGGCCATGTATGATTCTAAGTGTATTTACATATGTTCCACTGTGATATCATGAATTGCTTTTTGCTGGTAATATCTGAATTATATTTCAAAGTATATACGTCACCTCTGGCCATGTTCTCTATAATGGATGGTCATCATCATCATCTTCTTTTGGCTGTTCCCATTAGGGGTCGCCACAGTGGATCATCTGTTTCCATTTCTTCCTGTCCTCTGTATCGTGCTCTTTCACACCAACTGCCTGCATGTCCTCTCTCACCACATCCATAAACCTCATCTTAGGCCTTCCTCTTTTCCTCTTACCTGGCAGCTCCATCCTTAGCATCCTTTTCCCAATATACCCAGCATCCCTCCTCAGCACATGTCCAAACCAACACAATCTTGCCTCTCTTACTTTGTCTCCAAACTGTCCAACCTGAGCTGACCCTCTAATATACTGACTCCTAATCCTGTCCATTCTTGTCACACCCAGTGCAAATCTTAACATCTTTAACTCTGCCACATCCAGCTCTGATTCCTGCCTTTTCGACAATGCTACCATCTCCAACCCATATAACATAGCTGGTCTCAGTACCCTCTTGTAGACCTTCTCTTTCACTCTTATTGGTACCCGTCTGCCACAAATCACTCCTGGCACTCTTTTCCACCCATTCTACCCTGCCTGTACTCTCTTCTTCACCTCTCTTCCACACTCACCATTACTCTGAACTGATGATGGATGGTATTTGCAAATATATTCCTAAAACAGACTGGTATGACATGACATTTTCTAGGATGTTGGTAATAGATGCATTTGTATCAATTGAAACATAATGGTTTGGTAGGAAATATATTTTAAAAACTATGACTGATAGCACCTGGGAATTGAATCCATGACTACAAAGAAAGCTGAACTTTAACATAAGTAGAAATGCAATTATGTCAAGCTTGTTTGTGTTTCACTTTGAGTTGTTACATTATTGGACTTATATTTCGAAGTCATTATTTATTGTTGTAAAACAAATTTCCTTTTCCTTGATTTGAATGATCTCATTAAAACATATTGAGGAAGGGGACATACTTTACATAACATTGTGTCCTACACACCTAACAATGATACTTGTGTTGAGTTATGCTTGATTCCAATAAATATTGGCAAGATTATACATACGCAAGTGTACTTTAAATTACCTATGATTATTTTTATGCTTAACACACTTCATACAGATTATACTTAAAACTTATTTAGCATTCATTACACAGAGTTGTTTTGCAAAATTCATTTTGCAACTTGACGGTTATACTTCATATTCAATTACTAACAAAATGTCTGTGACAAGGCTTATTCTGCCCCCTCAGCAATTGGGATTCAAACCCTGCATTATCTCTGCTGTTACTCATAATTTGCTACATTAGCACATTAAGCCACTGAGAAAGCTGTACAGCAGATGTATTTCCTTCACTCAGTAGTGTCCAGAGTGTTGACTAAAGCACACTGTCACTAGTCTTATTTATGCTACTGTTGGCGTTCCAAATTTAATTTTTCAGTTGCCTTCAGAAGTTAACTGTTGTTCACTGCTGCTAACTGCTGACAGTCAACAGTGCACGCCAATAAACTAATACACGACCAAACTAAGAAGAAAACCAGACTGTAGTCCCGTAACTCGAACGTTGCTTTAATGAACGAACCACAGAGTAACAACCAACATTGAAGAAAAAGTAAAAACCAAAATTTTACTAAGCGCTTTCACCCGTAATGTACAATAGGCTTCATCAGAGTAATACAAAGTGCCATAGAAAAAAGTTATTTAAAAACTACATTATACACACACCTCCCAAATGAACCAATAGCATTCTAAAGTTGAATCACAGCTCATAACTTAATTAAAGCTGCAGTGCAGACACAGAAGTTAAAGTGACTTAAAATACTTTGTTACAAAAAGCTAAATAAATGTAGTAATTATAATAAGTAAATGTATTAAATAGCAACCCGTTGAATAAATGTGTAAATAATTATTAATAAAATTCAACAGTGGATTAAGACTTCCATTCCAGAGTAACCTTTTCAAACAACTGAATTTTGTTCAGGAATGCATGAAAACCATAAACTGTTGTAAATATTAACCTGAACATTTAAAACGTTATAAATATATATAATAGCAAACTGCTTAGTTTGCATTAAAAACATTAAATGCAATAGGACCTTAACTTTAAAATACTAGCAATTGATATGTGATCGTTGGAGGCTTACAGGCATCTAACCTAAGTTGCCATAAACACTCTTTTACCTCCAATAATGTTTTAACATCACCCCCTCTGTTGTTGTATGGTATCCTGTCAATCACGAAACATATAAATTTATTAAAATTTGTACAAACTTGACTATGTAAATATAAGACGTTTGTGGTTTTATTATTTTTAATATCTCTTGTGTGTTCTTTTATTCTTAACCTCAATTTTCTAATGGTTTTTCCTATGTAAAATGCAGGACAGCTCAGACAGGTAGCTGCATAAACTACCATCTTAGTGTTACAATTGACATGTCCTGGACATTTAATACTTCTACCAAAATTGTTAATTGTTACATATGGCCCATCATTAATAAACTTACACAACCCACAAGCCCCACACTTGTTCATACTGGAGCTTCTATACACGCTTGCTCCCTTATCAATTTCCATAAGTTCCTTTAGGTTTTTACCTCAACTATAAATAATATTTGGTGTAGTACCTAATATGGAAGTAATGTCATTATTAAACACACTCAACCATGTGTTCTTTAAAATCAGTCTAATATGCTCAAACTTAAGATTAAATGGTAAAATCACGGCATTTCTGGAATGGTCCTCGCTATCATTGCTGCTAAAAGTTTCAATACTTTGTGTTTTTAATAAACCACCTTTCAAAATGGGTTTAAACGCAGTTGACCTTTTAGATTCTACTTCAGAACGTACTCTTCGCAGAATATCAACAGGATAATCCCGCTCTTGAAACATAATAACTAACCTAGTAATTTCTTTTTCAAACAGGGTATCTTCACTCACTAATCTTGAAAGCCTTACCATTTGCCCCTTTATTATGTTCATTTTTTGATAGAAAGGGTAGCAACTTTTAAAATGCAAAAAGGAATTGGAGTATGTCTTTTTTCAATACATTCCTGATTGTAATGTATTCTTCTCTTTGTCATACATTAACAAAAGGTCTAGGTAATTACAATTTTCTTTGTGTATTTTAAAAGTAAACTTAAGAAATGGTGTAGTAGTATTTAAATATTCAATAAAATCAAGAATCTCCATTTCTGTTCCCTTCCAAAAAATCGAAATGTCATCCAGGAAACGCAAATATAATTTTATTTTTACGTTAAACCTAGACGTGAAAACCTGATGCATTTCCCAGTCAGCAAAACTAGATTTGCATAGATTGGTGCACACTTAGCACCCATGGCAACACCCATGGTCTGCTTAAATAATTCACCATCAAATGATAAGAAATTGTTCATCAAAACAATTTCAACCAAATCAACTAAAAGACTCAATTTGACTCTCTGGAAGTCACTATGGTTGGTCAAACAGTTTCTGAAACTTTCTAGACCTTGTTTGTGTGGTATAATGGAAAATAAATTACCTACATCAATCGTAACCATAATAATTTCTTCATCTAGATTAATAGATTAATGTTGTTAATAACTTTCAAACAATGCCATGAGTCTCTAAGTATGTGTGGAAATCTATTCAAAATCTGTTTACTATGGAAATCAATGTAGGCAGCCATCGGTTCCATTTTCGAGCCTTTTGCAGAAACGATAGGTCTAAAAGGGGGGTTTGTAGAATTTTTATGAATCTTAGGGATTCCAGAAATTGTAGGTATAACAGGAAATTCTACAAGCAAGTACTCATAATCTTTTTTGTCAGTCATACCCTCCATTAGCCATTCGTACAATAACCAGTCAATTTTTGCATATGCCCTATTGACCTCATTCCTAGAGACTCTAGAGTATGTTGAAGTATCATTTAACAGATTAAGCATACTGTTATTGTAATCAGTACAAAACATGATAACTACTCCTTCCCCTTTGCCAGGTTTCATCACTCTATAATTTTTGTTGGTCATCAATTCATTGAGGCAAAACCTTTCACCTGGGGTTAAATTGTCTTCAGTGTCTCCTTTTCTTTTAAGAACCCCCCCCTAATTTGTGTCTCACACATTTCCTCAAATAAATGAATAATGGGGCTCATTGCTGGAATAAAAACGCTAGACCTTTTTAGTGTTATACCGCTGTCATCCCCTAAACTGGGGGGTTTAGAAAAAAACTATTTAAGATTTAATAATCTGGTATACATTTTGAGATTGAGTAGAACTTTTGCTACATCATACCTAAAACTAGGAACAAATTTAAAGCTCTTTTTAAACAGTGCTAAATGATTGTTTTGTAACTGTAATGTTGTATAATTGTGAATAAGCATATTGTCATACTTGATGCATTTGTATTCAATCCCCTTAGTCGTTTCCCCTTCAGTATCACTCAAAATTAATTCATTTTTATCAAATTTTACATCAAAATCAAAATTAAATACATCAAAAGGGCTTGTAGAAAGAGCTCTATCAATAATCTCTTTTGTACTATCTAAGTTAGTATATTCAATATATAGAAGCTCCAGTATGAACAAGTGTGGGGCTTGTGGGGTGTGTAAGTTTATTAATAATGGGCCATATGTAACAATTAACAATTTTGGTAGAAGTATTAAATGTCCAGGACATGTCAATTGTAACACTAAGATGGTAGTTTATGCAGCTACCTGTTTGAGCTGTCCTGCATTTTACATAGGAAAAACCATTAGAAAATTGAGGTTAAGAATAAACGAACAGACAAGAGATGTTAAAAATAATAAAACCACAAATGCCTTATATTTACATAGTCAAGTTTGTACAAATTTTAATAAATTTATATTTTTCGTGATTGACAGGATACCATACAACGACAGAGGGGGTGATGTTAAAACATTATTGGAGGTAAAAGAGTGTTTATGGCAACTTAGGTTAGATGCCTCTAAGCCTCCAGGTATCAACGATCACATATCAATTGCTAGCATTTTAAAGTTAAGGTCCTATTGCATTTAATGTTTTTATGCAAACTAAGCAGTTTGCTATTATATATATGTATTTATAACGTTTTAAATGTTCAAGTTAATATTTACAACAGTTTATAGTTTTTATGCATTCCTGAACAAAATTCAGTTGTTTGAAAAGGTTACTCTGGAATGGAAGTCTTAATCCACTGTTGAATTTTATTAATAATTATTTACACATTTATTCAACGGGTTGATATTTAATACATTTACTTATTATAATTACTACATTTATTTAGTTTTTTGTAACAAAGTATTTTAAGTCACTTTAACTTATGTGTCTGTACTGCAGCTTTAATTAAGTTATGAGCTGTGATTCAACTTTAGAATGCTATTGGTTCATTTGGGAGGTGTGCATATGATGTAGTTTTTAAATAACGTTTTTCTATGGCACTTTGTTTTACTCTGATGAAGCCTATTGTACATTACGGGTGAAAGCGCTTAGTAAAATTTTGGTTTTTACTTTTTCTTCAATGTTGGTTGTTACTCTGTGGTTCATTCATTAAAGCAATGTTTGAGTTACGAGTCAACAGTGAAAACTGCCAATCATCACATAAAAGTGGATGATTAAAAAAAAAACATAAAAACAAACCAATAAAAATATCTTAAGCAATGTGCTGATTTACTCAAGTGGTGGCCTTCTAAAACATTTTGGTTAGAATCCTGCACCTATTGCATTACTCAAACACATTCACTCTTTTACCAGTGTTTGCCACATGATAATTTACATTTCTGCTACACATCATCATGCCTTCTTGTAATGGCAGTTGTTAAGGAAGAGGTGACATAATACCTTACATAAAGTCATTTTGTTCACAGCATATACAATTAAGATTTACACCTGTTTTAAGGAAATGTCTACCTTCCGTAATTACTTGTTCTGACATATTTACAATGACTTTCATGAAGTATCCATATTTTGAAAATCATTATGTTGCTGATTTTAGTTCCACACATTTAAGGCCATGTCATATTTGTTACATCATGCATATAAAGATGTGCTATTACTATTATCAATAGTTCAGTTTCCAGGGCACAAACATTTGTTTAACTGTGAATACTAACTTCAAAATATCAAAATCTGGACTCAAACCCTGCATTACTGGTGCAGTTACTCAAATCTTATTGCATTAATGCATTGATCCACAGAGGACATTATATAACAGTTATCTTTTTGGCATTCAGTAATATCCAGAGTGCTGACTAAAGAGGAATGGAACCAGTCTCATTTGAGCTATTGATGGTATTTCAAATTAAATTTTTAAGTTTTAGCCTTGCAAAGTGATCTGTTATTCACTGCTAGTGAATGTTGATGGTTACTGGTGTGCAATGTCAGGTATCAAGCAAAGGATGAGACCAAAAAAAGTACAAAATGGAATATGTTCCCTTGTGATGATTTCTCAACACTGTCATCTTTTACCTTTACAATGCAGACATTAAGGATCCCAACTCTCTCACACACATCTTCCAGCCCTAGATTTGAGTCATGAAACCCTGGCATTAGCATGAAACATTAACAAGATTTATAGTGTTTGCCACATTAACATAAATATTACAAGGCACAGAAAGTAGAGCACATACACTCAGACTATGACATTATAACTTTTTACATCTAGGGAGTAAAATAATAATTTTCTCACACTTGTCCTTTGTCCTTTCACAGTGGATATCTAGATGAATGGGATATTTGCACAATTTAAACTACTGAAGCATGTCAGAGCACAAACAAATGCATGCAATACAAATGTGTGTTCTCCCCTTTTTTGTGAACTGTACGCACTTTTGATGGGCTTGTAACATGATTGCATTACAATTTGCATTTATTTACAACTTTTCTGTTTGTATGTGTAAGATTTAGGTACTTATATGACTTAAATATACATTTTACTCAGAGGCATAGTTACCTCTTAAACATATTTTTCATAAAGTTGGTATAAACGTTATCTTTTAAGTCAATTAATGTAATGACAATCTTTGCTGTTCCCTGACAAATCCACTCTCTATGTAAGTGTACATCAATGCAGGATTGTAAAGAGTTAGTGATTCACTAATGCTAGTGAGTCATACTTACAAGCCATTAGTTAACCACAGTTCTGAATACTTACTCTTGTACTGCTAGAGCATGTGCACAACATTGTGTAGGCCCTCACACCATGTTTATCTGTCCAGCACTTCAAGCAGATTGAGTGATTCAGGAATGATAATGAGCTGACATCCGAGTTCCATATTCATTGTGTCCAGAGGGTTCATTTACACTATATAAGCACAACCTCCGGGTAAGGAATGTGTATCATAGCAGTGAAAACTGCCTGGGTTCACCCATGTAAGATACCACTATTTGACTGAATTAAAGTGCTGAAATTGCATTGCTATTGTACAACTTTTATTGCAAATCCTGTCAATGTATGCTATGTTCTTTACAAGCAGTACTTATGGCTATGATTTTATTGTTGTTTTCCTAGAAAATTGAGTGATGTCTGTACTCTGTCCATTTGTGTTGCTAATGCAATGATCCTCATCTTACGTTGGGTTTATGGAAACATATCTCTCTGAGGATGTGAACACATTTCTAACATAGCAGAAGTACCAATGTTAAAGTGACATTTCAGAAAATATTTTTTGGTAAGTTTGCTATATATGTCTGACATAAATACCTCTTACCCATAAGATGGGTTGTGCTCTTGCCATTTGTGGTTGCTGGGTTGGGAGAATGCTTCTTTCACCTATAGGTTCTTTGATTTTTTTATATAACTGAGTGCTGTCTACAATTTGCAATGTGTTTTTTCTTACAAAGATTTAACAGTTTCTGTTACAATGATCATTAACTGGTATTACATACAAAAGATGTGTTCTGCCCACATGTCCTTAGGATTACTAATGGCTGTCTGAATATAGAATGTTATTTTATTTTAAAGTGTCATTTCATGTTTCATTGCTAATGCTATAATATATTCAAGATATTAACAGATTCTAGGCTAATGAAATGATGACAAATGCAAAGAAAGAGAATTAGGGCTGTTGCAAGGGAAAAGAGAGGGGTTATCCTGATACTGCACCAACACTTACTGAGATGGAGGAGCTCCTGTCAGCTGTATGGGATATGGGCAGCTCAGAGGATGCCCAGTACCATGACAGACATGGGAGAAGAGGTGGAAGACAACCTGCATACATATCCATATTGTTTGTCTAAGCACGCATGGCATTGAGGTTCCATGACCACCTGTAAATGGTATGGACAAAACTTTTGTTTCTCTTCATTCAGTTGTTGATCTTTAAATCTACTTTACTGAAATTTTTACTTGCACTTACATCTATTTTTGCTTTACTCAGAGTTGCAATTCTTGTATTATAGCCTATTGCACTACAGATTAATGATAACAGCCCCAACACCTAACATTTTTCAAGTGTATTTGTAGCTGAATTCCAAAGATTATTAGAACTGATGGCTTAAAGGGGGCACAGCATGTATGCTCAGGTTTTATACATTCTTGAATTGCTGTGCTATGTTGACTTCCTTCATTAGCATCTAATTCACCTACCAATTTCTTCGTTAGCATATTCTGTTGCTTACCCTTGTATTGCAGCTGAGTGTGACGTGCAGAGCAGTTTAATGAATACCAAACAGCACACTCATTGCTGCTTGTTGTGCAGACAAGCTTAGCACAAAGTGTAGACTTTCATGAATCCTGGCTCATGACTTGCTTCTATACCATGAAAAAAAAACATGCACACACACACACACACACACACACACACACACACACACACACACACACACACACACACACACACACACACACAAACAGTGAAGCACAAGCAAATGGTGAACTCATTTTATGACATTTAAAATAAATAATTAAAGCTACAGAGGTATTCACTGTCAGAGCAGAAGAATCAGATTTGAAATATATGAAGTACATACACAGACAGACAGACACACACACACACACACACACACACACACACACACACACACACACACACACACACAC
>NC_056731.1:1556988496-1557005996 GCF_019279795.1 Protopterus annectens | reverse complement strand
CTTCAGTACACACTACCCAAAGTGTTTCCTTCTGCAGCTTAATACATTTAATATGCACCCTTTTGGCAAGCAATCTGCCAGCAATTTCATATAATTTCTTTGCCAAGCTCACTACTTTGCTAAAACATTCAACAATAAGCAACCTTCCAGCAATCACTACTTTGCTAAAACATTCAACAGTATTTGCAATTCTGCTAATATCTTTCATGCACCTCTTTAATACACAAAATTCCATTCAACAGTATTTCTTTGGGAACAGTGCTCTTCCATCCTTTTTTCAAGGTATTATCTTTCCCATTGCAACTTCAGCTTACTGTTATTCTAGTTTGCACACATGCAGTTTCCAGCACTTCAGATATCTATTTCAATGCTGTTTTGTTAGTATATTACTTCACTATGATCCACCATTGTGTTTGATGAGTGGGCAGCAGATTGTATTCTGGGAAACTACAAGGGCTGAATTATATGTACCTGACTGTCAACTATAATCACCATTTCATGGACCTGGGCACTGCTGCCAACACTAATACTGTGGAAGTGATGTGATTAAGGGCAGAAACAACTTTTAAAATATGAATGTCACATGAGTTTACATGGTGCCATCACACCTGTATGAATTTATGTGGTAAGCAAAGTATGGCAAGGCTGTGGATATGGCAATTGAAAGCATCATGTAACAGAACTGCAGGAGGCAGAATTGCAAAAAGGGACTTTACCCACGAATTGCAAAAAGGGACTTTACCCACAGAAGAAAAGAAGAAAAAATGGACCTTAATGATAATGTGGACAACTGATTGACAATTCATTAACAGAGAGTACATGATATTTCTGAAACTCCTTTTTTATTTTTCACTACATTTGCTGAATACATTTTGTTGAAGTGGTGTCCTACTAGTATGAAATAAAAGTGTATTGCTGCTTTGTCAGTCTCTCATGTGCTTTATTAAGTCCTGTTTATTAGAACTTTCACATGTATTCCTGTAATAAATGGCATTTTAAGAAAAATATAGAGTGATATTACATGTCCAGTTTATTCCATTACTGTAGCGTTATACTGTCATATAGAGGGTGTGTGTTTAGGTTGGTGTAGTGTGCGTGGTATGGATAGCCTTGGGTGGGGTTTGCTGCTGACATCCTAAGGGTTACTGTTCTCTGCAGTCACAGGAATCACTTCTGAGTCTTTCTGTGGCTTAAACTGCATTCAAGCCCTAATACCATAGAGTTTTGCAAGGTAGTCACCATGTCTTTGACCCCCATCTGATATCATGCTTACTCTGGTTGTGCACCTTTGCATTGTACATGATTTCCAGTGGCAATATCTGCAGTTTAACTAGGAAAAAACAGCTTCAAATATGGCTGCTAGGCCCTTTGACACTTTGATGATATCTTAGCATCGAGATGGTGGACAATAAAATGTACACTAACAGTTTCACTTTGGCAAACAAATAAAAACATAGATATAACAGTCAAAATGTAAAGAAAATGAGTATCCAGTTGCATCAATACTTCCAAGATGATGTTTAAGCTTAAAATTAATCCAGGAAATTGAATAAAATGCACCCAATTACCCAGTAATAATGTTATATTATTTACACATTGGACAAGCTTACGATTGCTATCTTATCATTGCTATCTTATCATATCATATAATTATTTTTTCCTATGCAAACGGCGTGCACACAGGCTGTTTAAAGGTGGTCACCCACCCCTACTTTTTCCCCCTCCATTGCCTTTTTCCTCTCTGCCAGTATTTTTATTTTTCCCAATTCTACCTTTACATAGTTAAGCCACTAGATGGCAGTATACCCCCATTCCCCACTTTTAACAATATATTGTGGACTACTACCCTGCTCCTGTTTTTTTCTCAGTGTTTTATTATGTTAAGTGTCTTAATCTTCTTCTGCTGTGTACTTACCCTGTAAACCACAACCTAATAACTCTCAGCACTCACTTCAGGCTTACCTGCAGCTTTATCCTCCCAGTGGTAGCTGTTTTTCACTGATAATTTTTCCACAGACATTGTCATCTCATACATCGCTTCTTGTTGGCTCTGCTCACTCCATTCACTCTTTGTACTCACTCTGTTCTCCTACCCTGCCCCCAATTTCCACCCACCCCACTATGCTATCTCTACTTTTATATCTGCTATGCCACTCCCACAAACTTACTCAACCTATCACACCACACTCTGCCCATTCCCATACTACCTACCTCCCCACCCCCTCACTTACTGACTCTCCCTTACTCACCTTCTAACCACTCCCTCCACTTAGCCTATCATACCTCACTTCACCTAACTCTTTATTGTCTACCTTCTCTCCCTCTACATATCAATTTTCCTTACTCTATTACTGAGCTTACTCTACTGCTAAGGAATCCCTACCTTCTCATACTTTACCACACCTTACATATTACTATTCACTCCTCACCTCCACACCACAATTTTATAACTATGCACATCACACCTGCAACTTTCTTACTCCACATACTCCTTCCTCTCTCCTTCTACCTTCTACTCCACCTAACCTGTCTCCCTGACTTCCCTTATTTCCCACCCCTAACACTTCATAAAAGAACCCTCCTACACTTCTTACATTTTACCTCACCTCTAACAAACCAATGACTCTCTCCTGTTTTCCATAAAGTTCTTCACCTACCTGACTATCTACCTCATCCATCACAATCCCTATATCTTATGCATCCTTTCATTCAACCCCAACTCTACTAGTGCCTCAAAACTACTAAGCCACATCCTCAAACTTATCAAGATATCCTTCTTTCTGGTGACATCCACCCCATCCTAGGACCCCCTGATAACCATCATCCATATCATATTCAAACCCCTACTTCTTCTCCCCACAAATTTCTACTTTTCACTACCATAATGGCCAAGTCTATGTAACAAATGACCTACCTCCCATGATTCACTCACCCATAACCACCCTGACATATTATCAGTCATCAAAACATGGCTCAAACCACATATGAAAGACTCAAAAATCATCCCCCAACTACAGAATCATAAGATAAGACAGAACCCTAAAGAAAGGAGGAGGAGTATAACTACTTTTTTCCTCCTCTCTAACCAACCATATATCTAAATTTGGTACAGCTGAAATAACCCTTGCCCTCCTGAAAATCAACACTCATAAAAACATAGCTATAGCCACTCTATATATCCCTCCTGGAAATAACATATCCCTTCTGGAAGATATACTATCTTGGTTTTCAGCTAATATTATCAATGAAACAATCATCTTAGGAGATGTTAACATTAACTGGACTTCTATTCAGTCAACCACCTCCTCCCAGACTATCAACTTATACAATTTCTCTCAATTAGTTAACTCTTCTATTAGACCTAACAAAGACAATTCTTCAGGCAGCGTTCTGGACTAGATTTTAGTTTCCCATCCCAACTATATTTCTGACAGTGGCACTTTGCCCGAGTCCCTCAGTGATCACCTGCCTGCCTTCATTTGTCGCACCCCTTCCTCTCTACACTTACAGTACAACTATATCTTAACCCATAACCACAAAAACTTCAACCCACAATCCTTTTCTGATAGCTTAAAACAGATTAACTGGAACCCTCTGAAAACTCTTCCACCCGGATTTACGAAGCCCAGTAGAGCGTGCAGGATTAGTCTAAAAGCTATATTCTGCAATATGGCCGATGTGCGATCCAGGAACAATCTCCCGGGATGTGCACGTGAGCTCTTAGACTAATCCTGCATGGACCGAGCTCCTGTATGCAGATTACCCTCATTTGCAGGTGAAAACCATGCAAATGAGGGTAATTTGCGATCCAGGAAGCCGGCAGCTGTCAGTGCAGGACGAGTGCAGTCTGCAGAAATGTACTCGGTTAGTAACCAAGTTCATTTCTGCAAATTCCAAAACATAGCTATGACAGCTCCAAATAAAGGCTGCATATTATTGAGGAAACATGCCAATGGCCAAGTAGAAGGCCATTTGCATTGCAAACTGTTTGAAAAATAAATAAAACAACTTTTAATTTTTTTTTTGCGATCTCGGCTGTTTAAGCATAGGACAACGTCGCGCAAATGGGATCGGGGGAAAATAAGAAAATAAACTGAAAATGAGCATTCTAACAAAAATCAGTATTCTGCCATGCAAGTCAATGGCAGGCAAAAGACAACCTGGCCAGTGAGTAGTGGTTGCTAAGGGGGGAGGCTCAGTGTGGAACTTGTAACTATGCATTAGCAGGCAATCCTATGCAAATGAAAGAAAGGTTAGTGAATCCTAGATTTTCCTGGGTGTGAGGCAGGTCCCAAGAGTGTAAGAGTATAAATAGCTGGGTGCAAGACTAGTATATAGGTGACATCATGGGGGTGTGTGTTAGGCATACTGTAAGCGGATTGGAGACCTGTGGCTCGGGATTGCTCCTAAGTTAGCACAGCTAAGCTAGGGGTGTGTCTAAACCTGGCTAGCACACTTTACAAAGTGTAAGCAGGTGTACGCGCTGCACAGCAGGTTTTACAGGAAGAAAAAGGAAGTTAAACCAGGAAAAAGCAGCTCTGTGCACATTTGAGCACTCCATTTGAGTGGCGCACACACGGGCTTAAACAGGGAGGCAATGGGAAGGGAAAACAGCAGTAGGAAGGTAATCAAGCAGAACTAGCTTAGCTGACAGGTGAAATGTATCAGAATCAGACAATTACACAGGCAGCAGACCAGCCCTGCCCAGCACACCACTATAAACTATGCAAACACCTTACCCCCTTGTTTTTCCCAAAAACTCTGCACCACCAGTGTATACAGATGGGGAAATTTTACAAAATGAAAGCAAGAGGAAAAAATGTTAGGGACTGCTTTTGATATAATAAACCAGCATGTGCAAGAGGCTGAGGATGGTGAGGGTGTGAATGCTGCTGAGCAACCCACAGTGAGGAGACGGAGAAGAGTGTACAGACCCAGGGTAACCTACCAAGGGCTACATGAGCTGGAGATAGTGGAGCACTATAGGGTGGACAGGGACCTTCTGCAGCAAATTGTTGAGCTGTGCCGGCCATGCCTCACACACAGAACTAACAGAGGGGACCCCATCCCAGTGGATACCAAGGTATGTGTAGGTCTACGAATACTAGCTACAGGTATCTTCCAAAGGCCAACTGGGGATATGATGGGATTTCACAGGCATCAGCATCCAGGGTACTCTACCAGTTCCTGGATGCCATGTTAGCACATGTTGGTGAGCATGTATATTTCTCTATCACCCGTGCAGTGTTGGCCAGCAATATGCGTCTCTTCCACCAAATAGCAGAATTCCTTGAGGTAGTGGATGCAATAGACTGCACGCACATATGCATTAAATCATCACCAGTTGAGAGGGGTAGGGTCTACATCAACCGCAAGAGCTTCCCCTCTATCAACTGCCAGGTCATGTGTGATGCCCAGGGCATAATAATGAATGTGTGTGCTGGCTGCCCTGGAAGCTACCATGATTCCCACATCTGGCATCTGACGCAGCTGTACCAGACATTTGCCAATAGGGACATCCCACACGGTCACCTAGTGGGTATGCTGGATATGCACTTGAGCCATGGCTGATGACACCCACCAGAAATGCACACACACCCAAACAAGAACTCCATAATGACGCACATTCACAGACATGAATCATAATAGAGCATGTGTTTGGGATGTTCAAGTCACGGTTCCAGTGCCTAGACACATCAGGTGGAGCCTTGCAGTACTCACCAACTACATGTACCCAAATTGTCCTTGTATGTGCCATGCTACACAATATGATCCTGCAGAAACAGCAGCAGCAGGAACAGCATGGGGCAGGTCACACAGCCCCCCCCCCCCATCAGTACCAAGGCCTGCACAGGCGCAGAGTGACTCGGAGGAGGAACAACCTGAGCCTGCCCCAGTAGGCAAAAGGAGGCATGCACAGTATGCCCTGGCCTTGGCAAAGAGGCAATGCATAGCACATGCACTGACAGAGTAGGGACCCAGGGAATGACACCTCTGTCCGACTTGCACATATAGTAAAAGGGATGCCAAACATGACACTACCTGTGCTCAACCATGTATAGGGAGTGTACTATGTGCATCTGACACAGGCAGCCCTGCATCACCACCCTTAGTACTGGGACACCCACAAGGTAAGTGACTCACACATGCCAGTCGGGGGGGGGGCAAATACCCAAAAACAGTCACAACCAGCAGGATAGGTGTAGACAAACACAAACAAATGCTGTACTATGGCCTCTGAAAGAGTCCCATGGGTAACCCCTACTCCAGCCCTACACAGATAGACTACAGCAGGCCAGCCAGTTGGGTGTAAGTGTTGAAGGCTAGGAAGTCAGAAACTAATATGTAGGTAGTGAAAGCTACGATCTGTAGTACACTAGTATGCCTCTAGCCAGCATGATAGGTAAGACTACAGACTAAAATGGTGTACCTGACATGCCAGTACAGTCCTAGCAACCGTGTAAAAGTGTAAGGTGTGCCCCACCATCCTATGTACACTTATAGTAACAGTCAGGTGTGCCCACCCACCCCTGTGTAGAAATGTAGAAACAGTTTGGTGTGTTCCCCGCTATGCAGAAATGTAGCAACAGTCAATGCCAAATGACTGATGTATACCCTGCAGAGACAGCATGCTACCTGACAGTGTACAACACAAAGGTCAGCACCGCAGTACAAACCACCTGGACTTGATCCACACATGCAATATAGAAGGCCATACTGGGCATGCTCACACACTTAAACACAAGAAGGCCATGTCAGCAAACAACAGTGGACCAGACATATCTGGCAGTTGCAGTTCTCAGTGCAGACACATGTCAGTATTCACCACTCCTACCTTGCACATACAGTGGATAGGAATACAGACATATATGTTAGGACAACACACTATTATAAGCCAAAGGTCCACTGACATAGATGTGATGAAGAAGGTGACCATCACAAGGAGCAATCTGGGCCTGTCCCACCCAGCACACAGCCAAAGGGCCCCAAACACATGAGGTGAGGTGTCACTCACTGCAGATACTAGCCACCAGTATCTGTCAGCATGATGGCGTGTTGCATGTGCCAGCTGTGCAACATGACTGTACAAGGAAGTAGTCACCTAGTAGCTGTATACACATACCTGTGGCATATGACCCGGTGTGTGCCTGCATGTGGCATGTCATCCCCTACATGAATGGGTTACGGCCCATGCACACACCACCCTCCCCATAGCTGTATCATGACAAGCCTACTGAGGTAATCCAATGTGAAATACACCTTTGGGGGAGCTGTAGCTCAGTAATCTCAATGGCACGTCCCATAACTGTGTACTGCTGTACTGATAAACTAGTTAGGTAGTAGTCCTAACCCCAGACTTGGCAACTGTGTGAGTGTGTGCATGTGTGCGTGTCTCGGTCTCTGCTTGTGTAGAGAGAAATGCTTTTTAGGCTACTCACACTCGTTACAGTTCATATACCCAACATTGGCAAGGCTGCAGATGTCACGCATAAAGTAGTGAGGTAGGTGTCCTAACCCCAGACTTGCCAACTGTGTGTGTGTGTGTTGGTGTGTGAATCTGTGTGTGTCTGACCTGAGTAGAGAGCAATGCTTTTTAGGCCACTCACACCGCGTACAATACACATACTCGACTTTGGCAAGGCTGCTGATGTCACTCACCTAGAAATACACCTCTGGGGAAATCATAGTCCAGTAATCTCTGTAGCATGTCTTGTAACTGCAAACTGCTGTAGTGTGATAAAGTAGTTAAGTAGGTGTTCTAACCCCTGACTTGGCAACTGTGTATGTGTGTGAATCTGTGTGTCTTTGTGTCTTTGTCTGTGACTGAGTAATGAACAACACCTGTTAGGTTACTCACACTCCTTAGAATTCACATACTCAACTTTGGCAAGGCTGTTGATGTCACTCACCTAGAAATACACCTGTGGGAAAGTCACAGCCCAGTAATCTCTGTAGGGCATCCTGTAACTGCGTACTGCTGTAGTGTGATTTAGTACTGTGGTAGGGTTCCATCTCTTTCCATGTCAGTCGTGGATGTTTTGTGCGTGTTGCAATGTCTGTGTATGGAGCAATGCATCATAGGCTATGCACTCGCAGTACATTTCAAATGCCCTACATTGCCAAGTCTGCTGATGTAATTCATTGTGAAGTAAATCTTTTGGGAGAAAGTTCTTTAGTAATCCCTGTGGTGTGGCCTATAACAGCTCTCTGCTGTAGTGTGATATAGACCTCGGTCAGGGGTTCTATAGCCACACATGTCATTTGTGGATGTTTTGTGTGTGTGTCACTGTCTGTGTAGGGAGCAATGCATTTTAGGCTAGTCACTTGCAGTACAGTTGAAATGCTCTACTTTGGTAATCCTGCTGTCATTCACTGTGAAATACACCTTTGAGAAAATATTACTCCAGTAATGTCCATGGCGAGTACTATAACTGCGTAGTGCTGTAGTGTTATAAAGTAGTTAGGTAGGGGTTCTACTCCCAGACATGACAGGTGTGTGTGTGTGTGTGTGTGTGTGTGTGTGTGTGTGTGTGTGTGTGTGTGTGTGTGTGTGTGTGTGTTTGTATCTTGTGTAGAGGTGAGTGTGTGACAACTGTGGGCAATGTGGAGGGGGTTTTAATAATTTCTTTTATGGTGGCCATACTATATATCACAATGTCAACCATACAGGGATAACAGATGTAAATTAGCTGGGAGGCTGGGGTGCAAAGCCATACCCATACATGTGACATCAAGGCCAGCCAATCCAAGTTAGCAACCCCACTATTACCCAGAGCACACACTCAACCCATGTGTCATATGAACACACATGCCTAGGCAGCAGCCAATATGTGGGTAGTACACTGCATATTGGCCACTGATAGTAACTATGCAGTGATAGTGGGCTACAGAGGACATGTCACCCTGCCCATCTGTCCAATATGCACATACATGCAGACAGTGCACCTCGACCATGTTCCCCAATGGACACCTGAACCACGTGTGGTGCCTTCACATGTGACTCACAACAGACATACCATGCCTGACAACATGTCCTGTATGGACAGATGACACTGACATCAGGGAATGCTGTTGGCATGTCATCAATGTAGGTGAAGGGTAAACCTGCTGTCCATTACCAGTTCCTACCACAGGTGGGAAAGACTGGCACATCTGATGATAATCTGTGTTCAGTACAGTTCCACATCACTGTACTTACATGTGGGAGGTGTGCACATCCCAGACACCATCCATGTCACTGACTAAGGAACACAAACATGGCATGTGGTGTACAGCATTGGCCACACACAATAGTCACCCAGGTGACTGGATGGGGGATGCAATACACATCTGTTTGGGCAAATGCAGTAACTACAGGCCTGAGCCACAATGCAGACCATTGTCATGTGGCCTGATGCCAAGGTATACCCATCGCCTACACTTGTACAGCCTGCTGGCACAGTTGACCACCACACACCCATGTAGACATGCACCCATGCATGTCAGAACTGGCACCCTGTGTGTTTGTGTGTGTGTGTTGTATGGTGCTTATATCCACATCCACACTCACTACAACCCCCCAGGGCATACTGAAGCATGCTGTCTGATGTCTGCCATCTCTTCATACTTTTTGCCCATACGGCCTCCGTATGACCCGTGTGGTGCATGTGATACCTGCACATTGATGTGTTATGGCAATCCCACTAGTGATGAGTTGCACTCCTGGCCCTGCCAAATGTTTCAATGTGTGTGCATTCCTGTGTGAGTGTGCCTGTGTTGATGCTGGTACCTGTTCATGCAGACAGGTACATGTACGATACCTACCATATATCTACTGTATCCCTGTTGCAGATGTCACTCACCCTCACATATATGTTCTGAGTGCTCCACATCAGGTAACCCATGTGGTGCATCCAATAACTGCATCAAACTGTGATAGCACTACATAGTTGTCGGGGGTTTGATACCCTGTGCTGGTAGGTGTGTGACACAAACATGCTTCAGTTGTACACTCCCACCCATCCCTGACATGTATTTGCCTCTGTCTGTCTCCCCCACTCCCTCTCTGGTGGATGTAGAGACCCACACCTGCCTTGCTTAGGCAGCAGCGTGTGTATTTTATGTGATGCTCATGATCAGCTGATGGGCTCTGCATGAATTGCAGCCCTCCCCTAGCTGATTGCATGTGGAACAGCTGTGGTAACAATCCCATAGCCAATTGCATGGAAACACACTCCAATACCTAGGAACATCATGGTGGTCTTGGGCCTTTTCAGTCACTGTGAGCAGGAACTAGATCTGTTGTTTGGCAAACATCATCTTAGATGGATTGGAGTTTACCTCCAACAACATACACAGTGGAAAGAGAGCAACAAACAGGAGGGGGATGTGTCTGATCTGACTACAGACTGTAAGTGCTGCTATACTGCATTTGGAGTAATGTTGGTTTAGCAGTGTTTGTCTGGATATGTCTGTCGTACATGTAGTAATACTTGCCATGTCAGTTCCATGTATATGAGGAATCCCCATCTGCAGGGTCATCTGCAGACTGGGCAGTGTTGTGCCTATGGTTTCATGTGTTAGCCACAATGCATCTCTCTGTGGAATGCAGACGGTAGTGTGAGGATTGCAGTCTGTAGGTATTGAAAGTTGTGACAATTACTGACTTTATATCCCTCATAGGACATATGTTGCAACAAACACTGTTACAATTGAAAATATACAAGGTTATCACAGCAATATGTCTATACTGGCCCTGTGTATGTGCTGTCAGCCACACTACTGTCAACGTTTGTACATATGGTGTGCATGAAGTGGTGCATATGTGCTGTACTTCATAAATAGTGTCACCATATCTGATAACAAGCCAGTGATATATCAAATTGCTACACATGTCATGTACAGTAGGGGTTATATTTCATGACATAAGCTGGATATTCTGTGGATGTTTGTACAGTACTGAGGTCTGTGTAGTGATGGTGAATGTTGGCAGCATGTGTATTGTTAATATGTACTTTAGCCTGTGTACAGACTGTGGTAGATGTCATTGTCCTAGCTCCCCTCCTATCAGATGTTACATGCTGCCTCACTTTATGGTACCATTTTGCCCTACATGTTGGTAGGGCCATACACACACATGTCCCATACCACAGGTAGCCATCTGACCAAACTGTGTAGCAGCCCAGTATATGTAGGGACATTCTGTGAGTGGCACATATGAGGATGGTGTAGAACAGATAGTCGATATACTGTAATATTATGCTAGCTTACCATATGTGGCTGTGGCTTTGTTCACATTAGTTTCGGTTATACACTGTCACACAGGTGTATCTTACCCTGTGCTGTGACATGGCTGTTGAGCCTGCTATATATGCAGGTACATGTGTATTCCCCCATACGAGATGTAGGCCAGTGTTGAGCCAGTCTGCCTGTAGCCTGCACAGTGCATTGTTACATGCCTAGCAGCTTAGTGTACTTAACCAGTGGGATGTCATGTGCAGATACTTGCCAGATGTACTGCTGCCGGGCCTCCCTTAAATGTCATGTATGTCAGACAGAGCAGTGTGATGCTGTACAGATGTATGTCAATATCTAGTGGGTAGTATGTGTTCATGGCACCCCTGTGCCAGCAATCATTATGTGTCAGGCCAGACAGGAGTGTGTAAATACAACACCTATAGTGCCAAGTGTATATCAGTCATTATGTGTTATACCCATCTACATGGCTGTCTACATCCATATTGTCAGGCCTGGTACACATGTGATGCACTAAGGGAATATGTGTATACCTCTGGACTGTACAGGGTGTGTCCGAAGTTCCATATATGGTGGCCAGTATCTCTGCTGCACTCCACAGGGGCATTACATGCTATCAGTGGTACTTTACAATGATTTCCTTAGGATGTCTGTCAGTAGCCAATGGCACACATGTTATAAGTGAATTTCACCATCCACACACACCATGTCTGTGAAGACAATCTCAATGACAGTAGCAACAGACTAGTAATATATCTGCTATACATACCTGACATCCTCTTGCACTATGACATTGGGACTGTAGGGGCTGGGGTACGGCTACACTCCATGTCCAGGACATATGGTGGAAATATATGTACATATACCTATCCAGATAGCCATATTTATATAATGACACATGTGTACTACATTGAATTACCACTGCTGTAAAGGGTCCTGTGTTTGAGCCTTGCAGAGGCAGTTTATTTTGTTGCTGGACAGAAAATGGGCCGTTGGATCCAGAGTGATTAAGGCACTTTAAAGCAGTTGTAAGCGAGTTTGCACTGGTTTGCGAGATGGTAAGCACTGCTAACCTCCGGTTACAGTTTCTTACACTCAGTTAGCTTCTACTTTGCTTACTCTGTGTAGGCAATGCTTACTCCCACACAAATACAGTTAAACATGCTTACTAGTGCTTACATATGCTTACTACTGTTTATTTGTGCTTAAACATGCTTACTATTGCCTTATTCATTATGACACTGACACTTCACATGTGCATTTAATGCAGTACTCCAGTTCACATTTAAATGTTATTATGTAGGATATAAGGCAATAAGATGTAAAAATATGTTCATATACAGATTTCACATGGAAAATGATACTTGCTGCAGTTGGACTTGAACCGGGAATGCCTGTTTGTTAGGCAGATGCTCTTACCACTGCACTATTGCTGTGCTACTTCATTTGCATATATATTCCTTGTTATACTCTTCAGCCTTTTCAGCTGCTTTAACCGTAGCTAAGCGATGGGCAAAGCCACACACCTATGGTTAGCTGTACTTGGGGTTTTAAAAAAAATAAATCAATGGGTTTCTTTGTTTTATTTGACTGTACTGTTGCTGTTGAACACATGAGGACTGTTGGTGGGGATATGCGGACACTTATGAGCAGTCTTGCTCATTTATTTACACATTCTTCTGTTCTACTTTGCAGGGGCGTGTTTATTCTGAGAGCTGTGCTCTCAGACATGCCCCCTGCACTCGTCCACACTCCATGTAGCATTAGGAGTTCAAGCAGCGCTCCTTCATTAATATGCATGGTGCTCTGCCGTCCTCCTCTTAAACTGCCGCTTCTGTGCAGGACTAGATTAGTCCTGCATGAAAGTTTAGTAAATCCGGGGATTCCTCTTGACAATGCTGTTACTTACTTTAATACTACTTTTATTAACCTACTAAACTGCTTTGTCCCTCCCAGAACACAAAGAGCAAAATCCATTACTGCCCTATGGCTTTCCAAAGAAACATTAACTCTCATGCATACTCGTGACCAATCATGGAAGCTCTATCAAAAATATAAAACACCCAACTCCCTTACTGAATACAAATAACTTCATAATAAAATTAAACAATAATTGCTTCTGACTGCAAATCCTACTACTCTAAGCTTCAAAATAATGACAAATCCAACCCCAAAACATTTTGGAATAGTATTACTACCCTCCTCAGTCCTGGCCAAAATGACAGTCCCTGCCCTGAACCTAACTCCTCAGACCATAATATAACCTCCAAATTTAACTCCTTCTTCATAGATTCTGTTGCCAGGCTCATCACATCTTTCCCTTAGAACTCCATCACTCGTTCCACTCCTCTTACCCACAACCCAATCCCAGTCTCCACTATAAAAAACTCCTCCAAAAACTAAAACCATGCTCCAACACCACCAGCAACTTTCCTACTAACTTCCTTAAGCCAGCTGTAGATGGCATAGTATTCCCCATCTGTATACTAATCAACCATTCAATCCAAGAATCCTATGTACCCCTCCTCTGGAAAAAAAAACCTTTATCATTCCCTTACATAAAGAAGGCAACAACACTGACATCCCCGATTTCCACCCCATTGCCATCCTCTTCCCTATCTCAAAAATTCTTGAAAAATGTATTAACCTTCAACTTTTACCCTACCTTTTAGAAAACCACTTACTTACCCCGACACAACATGGATTTAGATCTGGACATAGTACCACCACAGCCCTACTATCCTTTCTCAAAAACATTAACCATCCCCGTGATTCAGGCAATATTGCATTTGCTCTTCTGTTAAACCTTTCTAAGGCCTTTGGTACAATATCCCATAGCCTACTTTTATCTAAGCTCTCCCATTTTAATCTCTCTCCCTCGTCTTTGAATTGATTTTCCAGTTATCTCTCTTATAGACAACAAGCCGCCAAATGGAATAATTCCACCTCCCCTACCTTAACACTCTGACCAGCATCCCCCAAGGATCTATCCTGGGCCCACTTCTATTCAATGTCTTCATAAACGCATCCCTAATGCCAAACTTGTCCAATATGCAGACGATTCAACCATTATTTGCTCTGCGGAATCCCTTCCTAAACTCATGCAAATAACACAAGTTGCCTTCAACAGCAAAAAGATTCGGATGCAAAATAATCACTTAAATCTTAATGCATCCAAAACCAAAATCACGATCTTTACCCCTTCTAAAAATATCAAAATAGACAGCAACTTCTTCTCTATAGTTAGTCAGAATAAAACTCCCGAAAAACAAAATAGAGAAGAAACCACACAGTAGCACAGAACGAAATGATAAAGCGCTTTTCGTTTATTCCAATAAACAAACTTCTTCAGATCAAGAAAAACAAAAAGTCACAGCTTAAATACTCTCTGGGCTAATACTTACAAAGTCAATTAACTACTTAAGGTGAAAGCTGACATAGCTAAGATAAGACAGCTTATCCTAAACCTCCATCAGCACAAGTTTGGCAGCCCCCAAAAAGGAATGTCAAACCCGTTCAACCCAACAATGGTGAACCATCTACAAATGTGAACTCCGCTCAGGCAGGTCGTCCTCTGGGTCCATCCGATGACTGTTCTAATGCTCCATCTGACTCAGATTATGACCTATCAGATCACTCTTGTAACAACAACAATAAAAAACTGGGCATTACAATCTTAGGTCCAACGATGCTAATTTTTTAGGGGCAAAGCCAAAACAACAGGCGGCTTTTTCCCACCAGAGGAACAAGCAGAAGCAGAGACAGTAGCGATCCATCAAGCCATCGCCAACAGTCCACTGAGAGACTGCCTTGAAGTTGACATTGTTACTACACCAGGGTTTACTGATGGGCAATGTGACCCTTGTTTAACAACTGAGACAAATACACATAACATGTCTGCTGTTTGTAATGAAAGTACTGCTAACATTCCTGTTATACTCATGAACAAACAAGGTGATTTTAATGTATACAACTTCTCTACTGTAAATATTACACCTGAACTAGTTGAGTTATTGTCCAAAGGGTACACTTACGTACCAGCTCAGAAAGCAGATCTGGTCAAATCAATTATAGACCTAAAATTATACGTTAGGAAGCTTAACTTGAACTTGCTGTTTGGAGGCTCTTACCCCCTTGATGACAATAATTTTAGGATTCCTAGTACCTACAACCCCCCACTCCATCCCCTTTTACAAATTTTTGAACTGGTTTGCGAATTAGACATTCATCAAAACTTCAACAAAACACCACACCATTCAACACTGAGTGCTTATTTTAACAATAAAAAAGAAATGGAATGCCTTGACTGGATTAAATTTCAGAATATTAGATTCTGTAAACCAGACAAGGGAGGGGGTCTTGTTGTGTTTGATGAAGTTGACTATCAAGATAGGATGTTTAGCCTGTTGGACAGTCCTTCATATTCTACCAGCTCGCGTTCTGAAATAAATAAAGCGTACACCACAATCAAAGACCACATTGAGGAAATGTTCATCGAGGGTAGGGTAACACAACACACATACAATTACTTATCAACAACTTACCCTCATTTCCCGTGCTTGTTTGATATCCCTAAAATCCACAAGGATGTCCACAACCCACCCATGAGACCACTTGTAGATGGCCGTGGTTCTCCTACCTATCCATGTGCTAAAATCATTGACAACATTTTACAGAAACACTTGGTCAACTTTCCACAGATCTGCAAAGATTCTTGGTCATTCCTTGGTAAAATTAACAAGTTAGATTTCAACGCAAGGTACAATTTCCTTACTATTGATGTTAAAGATTTGTACACCTGCATTCCCCAAGACATAGCAGTGGACTGGGTAGAACAAGTGCTTAGATCTAATGGTAGTAGTGGGAATGAGTTGGTTCTGGTTCACGAATTGTTGGACCTGGTCTTGTCTAACAATTTTTTTACATTTGACAACAACTTTTATTTGCAAAAAACTGGAGTAGCCATGGGCTCCCCTTGTGGGGCCAGTGTTGCCAATCTAGTCATGGCACAATGGGAACACGATTACGTGTCCACTAACTGCCCATTTAAAGACCAGGTGATTTTTTACACCCGTTACTTGGACGATATTTTTATCCTCCTGGACGGTGACTTGCCCATGAGTGAAGCGTTAGTGGACTATTTTAATTCAACTACACAGTTTTTGAAATTCACTGCTAGTTTCCACACTGAAGCCATCCCGTACTTGGACATTTTACTTTCTAAAGACACCAGCTTTCACAAATATACAGCTAATATATATAGGAAAGTAACGTACTCCAACTCATTCCTGAATATATATAGGAAATTCCTATATAATATATAGAAAGTAACAACTCCAACTCATTTATATATATAATATAAAGTAACGACTCCAACTCATTCCTGAATATATATAGGAAAGTAACGTACTCCAACTCATTCCTGCACTACACAAGTTGTCATCCTTTTCATCAGAAGCGGGCGATAGTCAAAGGTCAGCTAGTGAGGGCAGCCCGCATTATCACATTGGATAGTGATTTTGCCAATGAATGTGGACACCTAAGGAATATGTTTATGGGTTACCCACATGAAATGTTAGACACTATTATAGAAGAAGTGTCGTCTAAGCGTCAGTGTCATTTTTATAAACCAATCTTGAATAGAGAGTTGGTTCTTATGAATGACACTGAACCCTCGAACACAGACTTAGTAAATGTCCACACAAGTAGGCATCCTTCTGAATGTTTTGGTGTCACATTCATAACAACATACAGTCTCAATAGTAGTGACTGTGTTCAGGCACTACGTAAAAATTGGGACTTACTCAAAAAGGACAACACAGTACACCAAAAACTTGGTAATCACCCATTGGTTGTTTATAGAAAGGCAAAAAACCTCAAAGCCCTCCTTGAACGACATAATATCAAAAAAACAATAACAGCTGGCATGTTTAAATGCCAGGCGTGTAATTTTTGTCAATACATCTCGGAATCCAATAGATTTAAAGTTCACGATTATGAATACAAGTTGAACCTAAGAGCTAAATGTAACTCAAGAATGGTGATCTACTTAGCTATGTGCCAAACCTGTACAGGTTTCTACGTGGGCAAAACAGAACGACGCCTACGTGACCGCATTTATGAACATACTTATGCAATCAGGAAGCAGAAACTTGATAATGCACTAGCAAAACACATTTCAGTTTATCCCAACCATATGTTTAAATTTTTGATTATTGACCAGATCACACAGGACTTCAGGGGTGCTCCTCTCCCACTTAAGTTA